>NC_059116.1:42754235-43054529 GCF_020740685.1 Jaculus jaculus | reverse complement strand
GGGAATTACTTCCTGACACTGAAAACCTAATCAAAGGCCTATAGCTAGGGAGATTATAAACCCTAGGGGGCAAACTACTACTTTTGCCTGGATAATTTTTATATTCTGCCCACAAAACCACCCTCTAAATACTTATAATTATGCCCATGAATTAATTCTCTTCTCATTTTTGGTTAGAGAAACTTCACTTTTCAGATAGTAGTATCCACAGGGTGACACAAAACTCACCATAATACTGATAAGAAGTGATAGTGGAATGTTCAGCACTGAGACATCTCTATCATACCCTTCAAATGCACCATTGTGGAAAAGGTGGCAGAAAGATTGTAAGAGCCAAAGAAAGGGAAAGAGTGCTTATAATGTTATCTTCCAGACACAAAGTCATCTTGATATTCATGACCTCACAGTAGCTGACACAACCTCTTCATGACTTTCACAATAGGAGGAACAAATTACAACACCAAAATTGAAGAGACCCTTGTTTAGAAGAAGGGAATTCACTGGAGGGAAGACTTGGCAGGGAAAAAAGAAGGGTGGGGGGATTATGATAATAATATCTTGTCTATATTTATGGATGTCATCAATATAATAAAAAGTTGGTACTACCTCAACTTAACATAAGCCATCTAAAAAAAAGACTTGCAGCCGGGCGTGGTGGCGCACGCCTTTAATCCCAGCACTCGGGAGGCAGAGGTAGGAGGATCGCTGAGAGTTCGAGCCCACCCTGAGACTACAGAGTGAATTTCAGGTGAGCCAGAGTGAGACCCTACCTTGAAAAACCAAAAAAAAAAAAAAAAAAAAAAAAGAACAACAACAACAACAAAAAAAAACATACAAATAAATCACAAAAAAAAATTAAAAAAAAACCTTGCATCAATTATTAAATGTTGAAAGTTTAAAAACTGTTCCTTTTTTAGGATTAGTAAAATGGATAGGTGACCACTTTTAGTACTTCTTTTACATAGTGCTGAAAGGCCTTGCCAGATAATTTAGGCAATATACATAAATAAAAACATACATGGTGAAAGAAATATAGAAATTTTCTTATATGTAGGAAGTCCTACATACAAAAATGCATACTAGAACCAGTAAATAAATTTATTAAAGAAACAAAATAGAAAGTAAACACACAGAATTATTTTCATTTTATCTAACAATAATGAACAACCCAAAAAAATATTTAAGGAAAATATCACTTATAATAGCACCAAATTATTAAAATACTTAGGAATTAATTAAGAAGGCAAAAGACATGTGGTGAAAATTATAAGACATTGGTTAAAGAAACAAGTCATAGCAATGGAATCACATCTTACGTTCATGGATTGGATGATTTAATCTATTAAGAAGCCACTAGTCATCACTGAAGCAGACCAAAAATGAACCCAACATGGCTCAGGGAAATTTTGCGGAAGAGGGGGCGGAAAGAATGTCAGAGTCACATGTTGGGTCATGATATGCAGAGACATTTATTGTACCAATAACTGTTGGCTAACTCCACAATGCACGACCCATTTACATCAACAAGGAGGGGCCAATGGAGAGGGGGTAAGTCACGGATGAGATTATAATGGTATCAAACTGCCTGTATTTGCTGAATAGAAAACTAATTTTAAAAAAAAAATTAAAAAAAATAAATCACTAGTACCCAAGGTGAGTTGTACATTAAATGAAATTTCTATCAGAATTTCAATGTCACTTTTAGTAGAAAGAGAAAAAAAATCTTAAAATTCATATGGAATGTCAAAGGACCACAAAGTTGGAGAATTAATGCTTTCTAATTTCAAAATCTACTATGACATGGAAGTAATCAAGACAGCAAAGCATAAATACAAAGACAGGCATAGAAATGAGTGGGATGGGATGGGATGGAGTGCAAAGCCTGGAAATCAACTTGCACTCTCATGGTCAAATGACTTCTGACAAGGATATCAAGATAAATTGCATGAAGAAATCACAGTCTTTGTATTAAATAATAGGGATATTAGATATTCACCTTGAAAAAAATAAAATTAAAACCTAATGTACACCCTATATGAAAGTTAAAATAAATTAAATGCCAGTATATACATCCCCAAAGTATAAAACTCCTGGAGCAAACACAGGAAGGGCTTTATTCCACTGGACATGACAATGCTGTCATCCTTATGTTATCAGAGGAACAAGCACCAATTCAATAGACAGTGAGACATTATGGAAAACATATGGGCACAAAAGATTATGAGTCTAGTAAAGTTGCATCAACTCAAAAGCAGTAACAAACAATTTTCAAGTAATATATTTGATAAGGAATTAAAATTCATAATATACACAACTCCTAAAACTCTACACAAAGAAACAACAACCTGATTCAAATTAGGAAGATAACTTGCATAGACATTTCTCCAAACATGTTCTACAAGTATGAAAAAAGTCATAGGAGATGATCAGCCTCAGAGTCATTATAAAAATTCAAAGCTATAATAAGATACTACTCCACATGGATGAGGATGGTTACCATCAGGAAATTCAAAGGCAGAAATGGAAAATAACAAATGCTGATGACAGTATGGAATGATTAAAGTCCTCTGTCCTACTATTTGAAATGTAAAATGGTATATTCCCTATGGAAAACAATGGGGCGATTCCTGAAAAAGTTAAAGAATATAATTATCATATGAGCCAAACATATCAGGCAATTCCTGAAAAAGTTGAAAAATATAATTATCATATGAGCTTTTTCTTGAAAGAAAAGGCCAAAGGGAAATTTGAACGACTAATGCATTATTCACTATGTCTAAAATGTGAAGCAACCCATGTGCTCAATGGCTAAATCAAGAGATGGAATGTAGAATACTTGAGAATGACTGGCCAGGGCATTGTGGGAATTAGGCAGAGTTACTGGAAATGAGAACTCATCCTAAGTAGGGCATCACCTTCCAGGTGATGAGACCAGCAAGTGTATCTAGATATGAGGGAGGCTTCATTAGTTTTGATTTTAGAAAGAAAAGTCTGAATGAGTGTAGGCAGAAAGAAGCAGGGGGTCTAGATAGTGGGTAATTGCTGTTATGTAGCTAAAGAGATGTTTCTTCTTTCTCATTTGGGAGTCCAACAAAGAAAATTCAGGAGAGGAGAGATCCAAGTACATGCAAAACGTCTGGAGTCTCAAAAGAAGTTAGCATGCTTAGTGAGGGGGTGTGTTCAGTGACAAATTCTACGTAGACCCACCTTCCAAACTGGGGTGTGGCCAATCCTATAAACCATCTAGTGGAAAATAGTGTGATGTTCCAAAGAAGTTCAGTGTTCTTGCAATAAGAAGCGGTATGAACATACTGTAGTTAGGCACTGTGAGTGCATAGTGCCTAAAACTTTATAAATAATTTATAAGAGTATACATGGGATTCTGAAGCTTATTGTTCACAAACCCTGTTCAAGTCTAAGAGTACTTATCATCAAATAACTATGAAGTGAAAATCCAACCATAGCTTGACCAACTGTATTCTGATAATTATAGTACTTTGGGGGGCTGGAGAGATGGCTTAGTGGTGAAGGCTCTTGCTTGCAAAGCCAAAGAACCCTGGTTTGATTCCCCAAGGCCCACTTAAAACAGGTACACAAAATGGACCATGCATCTGGAGTTTGCTTGCAGTGGTTGAAGGCCTTGGCACACCTATTTTTTTCTCTCTCTCTCTTTCTCACTCCTCTCTCTCAAATAAATAAATAAAACTAATTACATATAGTACTTTTTACTTTTAACATTTACAGAGCAATGATCAAAAGTTTATTATTAGGAGATTCATTGTAGAGGCAGTGAGGTCACTTGGTGGGTAACAAAACACTTGTAGAGAAAGTGTGGTCAACTGTGTTTGGATCTCAGAACTACATACAGCCATAAATGGTGGCATGGCATGAGTGTCTGAAATCCCTATTGCCTACAATGAGACTGGAGGTGGAGACAGAAAAATGCCTACAAGCTTGCAGGGCAGCATGGCCCACAAAAGAGACCCCACTGCAAATAAGGCAGAAGGTGAGGACTAACATCCAAGTTGTCCCCTGACCTCTACATGGGAGCCATGACAAAAGCACACCTGTATGCATGAATGCACGCATGCACGCATGCACACACACACACACACACACACACACACACACACACACAAAGCTAAGATAGATTTCACTGCATAAAATGTGTTGAGATATTTCTATAAACAGTGTACTAAGTACTATATTATCTTGAATAAAACATGATATCAAACAGGTGTATGTTCTAAAAATGAAGCCAAAATGAAACATGGAATAAAGAAACCAGTGCTACACTAATATCCCCTGATAATGAAGCTAACAGCAGTTCATAGAGAAGCAAATGATAGATAATAGTGATGTCATGAGGTCTTCAGAAGAGGGCCAGTAGACCAGATAACTTGGGCAAAGAGTAAAGTGATTAAAATTTCAATATAAGGTCAAAATACTGAACTAAATACCGTCCCAATTTTGGCTTTTACTTTTCTGCATTTGAATCTTATTTGGACTCCGATTTCCTACTTGTAAAGTGTGACTGGTGCTGTTTGTATCATGGGATTGCTGTGCACAATTCCTGAGGTGATATGTGACATCCTAAAGCTCTGCTCAGCATGCATATGGAGGTTCTCAACTACTCATCTGTTTATGTTTGAAATGAAAACTTACAGCTCTCATCACAGCCACAGGAAAATCTACATGTGTGTTTTGAGTCATCTGATGCCTTCTCCAGACAGCAACTGGGACTTAACAGTGCCTTATTTGGAAATATCTTTCGTTTAGTAGTATGTCTATCATTCTTCATAAAAATTTGAAGTAAAAAAAAAAAAAATCAGAGCTGGGCGTGGTGGCACACACCTTTAATCCCAGCACTCAGGAGGCATAGATAGGAGGATTACCATGAGTTTGAGGCCACTTTGAGGCTATATAGTGACTTGCAGGTCAATTTGGACTAGAATGAAAACTTCCCTTGAAAAATTGGGGGAAAAAATGTGCTAGGCATGGTGGCTGGTACCTTTAATCTCAGCATGCAGGAGAAAGATGGAAGATCACCATGAATTCCAGGCCAGTCTGAGACTACATAGTGAATTCCAGTCCAGTCAGCTTGGGCTAGAGCTACATCCTACCTTGAAAGAACAAAATTAATTAATTAATTAATAACCTATTTTCACTGTTCCACAGACAATGTCATTATCCACAATTCTTGCATGAAAACTTAAGGTTTGAACCCAGTGTCATAAGCTTGCTACAACTAAACTACATCCCCAACCCTTGGTTTTGAGACAAGGTCTCGCTCTGTAGCTAAGGCTTGCCTTGAACTCATGGTCTCCCCTTGCAATTGCCTGTTGTGATTACAGGTATGCATCACCATACCCAGCATCCATTAACTATATTCTTGACAAATATATGGAAGTCATTGTTATGTGGCCACCGATGGTTGAAACAGACCCCAGGATCAGTTCCCTACTGTGTGTCCTATATTTGTCTTCATCTAGTTTTTAAGTAGAAGAAAAAATAGTAACAGGTCATCAGAATGCCTACTTGTTTCTTTCTTCCAGCTCGACAATTTATCATTTTGAAAGTATTTTATAACTTTTTCTAATAAGAGCTGCACTATTTTTCAAATATTAAATTATATGAGCTCTGAAATGTTTTGTAAAATGCCTCATGTTCTCATTGTCTACTAGTAGTACTTTCAATCACTTATTTAGCTCATTTTCCTTTCTTTTTAAAATATTTTTATATATTTTCAAGTAGAGAGAGAGAGAGAGAGACAAAGAGATAAGAGAAACAGAAACAATGGGCACACCAGGGCCTTCAGCCACTGCAAATGAACTCCGGATGCATGTGCCACCCTGTGCATACAGCTTTGCATGGGTATTGGTGAACTGAATACAGGTTATTAAGCATTGCAAGCAAGTGCCTTACTTAACCTCTCCTCATCTCTCCAGACCTCACCTCTCCTGCACTGTTTCTTTGCATTTTCTCTTGTGACTCTTTCTCTCTTCTCTCTCTCTCTCTCTCTCTCTCTCTCTCTCTCGCGCGCGCGCGCGCGCGCGCGCGCGTGCGCGTGCACGCGCTCATCTAGTTGTCCCAGGAAGGATGGCAACATATGTGTCATTGGAATGAATTCTGCTGACAGGCAATATCTCAGTCTAGGCGGATGAATCTAAAATTAGAGGAATGCTTCCTATAGGCAAAGCTATGGCTTCTCTCAGTAGAGAGAACAACCCCTATCATATTGCTTTAAGCAGGACCATTTAAACATTCATCCAGATCAGGTGAGTCAAAAGTGTTTAAGGTAGAGCTGAGTTTATTACTACGGATGTAGTTGGTGCCCTCACAGTGCAGTATAACATTTCATAAATTGCAATGTCAACTGTACCCAGGTATCACGTCGTACCTATTGACAGTAGGTCTTTGTAGTGAAACCGAGGGAGAAGGTTCACTGAAGGATCTGGCTCCACACTACTCTCAGAGGGTTAAAGTTTATGAAGATTTTAAACCTTTCCTCTTGTCTTGAATTATATATTTTTTTTCCCTTTTTACCCATCCCTGTCTCCAAAGAAAGCCATAAGCCTGTCAAAGGAGGAATTAATTAAGCAAATCAGTCAGTCAGTTTTATTAAGGAATTACAAAACCCAAGTGGAACATTAATTATTTAGATAATAGGACATCTCTGAGTCTTTCTTTTCAATTATTGATAAGCTGCTATCTATCATCCAGGCTGCTTTAGGACTCATTCAGCTGTGAATGAAGCCAGGTCATTCAAGCAGAGCATATGCTGGTTATGAGCACTATGCATGTGGGAGCAGGCGAGGCTGTGTCCACCTGAGAGAGTCTGAAGTAGCCATCAGAAGGCAAGAACAGACCACACTGGAGATATCTCAGTGACTTTGGCATCCGATGCTGCACTAAAGAGGTAAATAGAAGCAATAAAGACATGGACATCTTTTTCTTCCTCATATATAGGTTTCCTGTGGGCCTTGTAAGAGTAAGTAATGAGTTAGACACCATTAGTATCAAGGCCAAAGCTTTTGTTATATAGCTAAGAGAAAAATGATTCCTTGTTTTATATCTGGGGAAATTTCATTCCCTTCTAGTATGAGGGGAAAAAATGTTTCATTTACCCTGTAAATAACCTGTAACACCCTTGTTCTCAATATTTATATGTACATAGTTATGAACACATGAATGCAACCATAAGTGAAGAGTTTTCTTCTACTCTTTTGATTTGGTCAGATATTCAATAATTTATTCTTTAACCAAAAATTGTAGGTCTGGAGAGATGGCTCAACAGTTACAGTGCTTGTCTGCAAAGTGTAATGATCCTGGTTCACTTCTCCAGCATCCATGTAAAGCCAAATGCACAAGGTGGCAGATGCATCTATAGTTTGTCTCCGATGGCTGGAGGCCTTGGCATGCCCATGTTCTCTCTCTCTCCTCTCTTGTTTGCTCCCTCTCCTTCTCTCTCTCTCTTTCTCTCTCTGCCTGTCTCTTTCTCTTTTTTCTTGCAAATAAATAAATGGAACATATTTTAAAATTTTATCCCCTACTCAATGCTGACCACTGGCCACATGAACACGCACTCTAATGCACGTATGGCACTCCAAACATGCCATGTGCTGAGAGCACACATGTGTACATATGTGTCATGTGTATGTGCTAATCAGAGAAGCCTTCCACCCATCTTATTCAAGGTAAGCAGAAGCCAAAGTTTCTGTGTGGTCCAGAGGATCAACACCATAAATTAATTATACAGATAATTTGTTGATCACATACCAAACAGAAAATGCGTGACACCTGAAGTGGTCTCCAAAACCTTTAATATATACCTGTGATTAAACTAGATTTGTGGTTGTTGTTATGGCAAACAGAGGCAGTGCTGGTCCACAATGGAGAGTTTAGGAACATCACCACCACTTGATATTTCTAAGAGGTTAGCTTAGGGATCACTAGGCACAGACAACTCCATGACTTAAGTATTATATGTTGAAAAACTATGAGGCAACATTGCAAAACTGTCTGCTTTCAAGCTATGTCTCCTATTCTGAATTGTAATGGCACAATATGTATATATGTATATATATGTGTGTATATATATATATATATAATTTCCTATCATAGATTTGTTTTAGATAGATAGATAGATAGATAGATAGATAGATAGATGATATACAGAGAGATGACAGATAGATAGAGATATATAATTCCTATTATAGTCAATTCAAGCAAAGACACAATGCCATATTATAAATTCACTGAAGTGCCAAAGCAGAAGGTATAAGAAAATATGTTGATAAGCTATACACTTTGCATAATCAATTATGTATGCTTTGTTAAAAGTTACTGTCCATAAAATAATATATATATATGAGGAGGAAAAACATTGCAATAAAATATTTCCAAACAGCTTCTTAACATAGGAGTTGCATGTAAAGTGTGTACAAATATGAAAACACACAAATAGAGAAAGAATCAATTCAGGTGGACATAAGTTTTAGAAGGGCATGGCACCAAAGAAGACACCAATGGCAAGTAAGCATGTGGCAAGATGGTCACTGACATTGGTCATTATGACAATGCACATTAGATACTATACTCTGCTGCAATGGACAACATTTTAATGTAACTGTGCTGAATAAATGAGTGATTCTTGCTGCTACTGGAATGTAAGATGTCATGACCAATGCGGTCAACAGCTTGCAAATGTCTTATAAAATCAAGTCTGTCCTATTATAGCCCCTAGTTGCACTCAGTTTTACTCAAGTGTTGAAAACCAATGTTCATATAAAAACCTTAACATAAATAACCAGAGAAATGTTGTTTATAATCGACCAAAACTAGAAAACCAAATCTAGTATTCAGAAAGATAAATAAATAAAGATTGTTAACAAACTAAGGTACATCCATTCAGTGGCATATTATTTAGCAATAAAGAGAAGGAGCTGTTGGTACATGCAATAGTACAGATGAATTTCAGATGTGTTGTGCAAAGTGCAAAAGCAAATAAAAGGGGCGTAAAAGTATTAAGATGCATTTCTATTGAGATGTACTTCTGGATAGTACAAAACTATATGGGCTATTAAGATGTAATTCTGGGTAGTACAAAACTATTTGGGCAGAAAACATCAGTTGCAGAGTGGAGGGGAGAATTTTCAACCAAAGGAAAGATTAAGAAACATTTCTGGGGTAGGATCTAATGAAATTACTCCATTAGAGCTGGAGATATAGCTCAGTGGTTAAGGTGCTTGCTTGCAAAGCATAGCAACCAGGGTTCAATTCCCCAACAGTCACACAAAGGGAGATGCGCAAAGTGGCACATGCATCTTGAGCTCTTTTGTAACACCTGGAGGACCTGGCACGTCCATTGTCTTTGTCTGTTTCTCTTCTCTTTATCTCCCTCTCTCTGCTTACAAACATATAACTAAAAATATTTCTAAAATTTTTCTATTAATCAAACCACAAAGCATACATTATATATATATATATATATATATGTGTGTGTGTGTGTGTGTGTGTGTGTGTGTGTGTGTGTGTGTGTATGTGTATATATGTATATATATATATATATAAGAATATGTGTGTGTATGTGTGTGTGTGTGTGTGTATTTCCTTACAGCCTAGGTTCAGACATCACTTCAAGGAACTTTTTAATACTTTTTTTCTTATTTTAGAGAAAGAGAGGGAGACAGAAAGAGAGTTAGTATGCCAGGGCCTCAGCCACTGCCATAGAACTTCAGACAGTTGTTCCACCTAGTGGGCATATGCAACCTTGTGCTTGCCTCTCCTTTGTGTGTCTGGCTTACATGTGATCTAGAGAGTTGTACATGGGTCCTTAGGCTGCTCACACAAGTGCCTTATCCTCTAAACCATCTTGCCAACCCAACCTCAAGGAACTTCTAATATGGCATGATGTCATTGCTTTAATAGGCTATGATCAGAAGATTGTGTGTATGTGTGTCTGTGTGTGTGTGTGTGTATGTTACAAGGCTATGATAGGACATGTATATCTATTAAAAAATACAAGTGTCCATCACAGTCCAGCAAGAGGAGTTATAACTTGAAAGCAAATAGTTTTTCAATGTTGCCTAATGTTTTTTTCAATATATAAGTTACTCAATCTTTTTTAGTGGTGAGAACCTGACTTCTCATTTGAAAACACAGAACTACACAAAGACGAGGGAATTTACTCCATATACGAATATTCAAAATTATAATTAAAAAGACTTATGAGGCTAGGATTTGTGTCATTTATTTTTACTCTTATAGATGTTAGAGTACACAGAAGATAATATACACATGGTATTTTTTTATTTTTAAATTTTTCTATATTTATTCATTTTAATTTTTTTTTATTTATTTGAGAGCGACAGACACAGAGAGAAAGACAGATAGAGGGAGAGAGAGAGAATGGGTGCGCCAGGGCTTCTAGCCTCTGCAAACGAACTCCAGACGCGTGCGCCCCCTTGTGCATCTGGCTAACGTGGGACCTGGGGAACCGAGCCTCGAACCGGGGTCCTTAGGCTTCACAGGCAAGCACTTAACCGCTAAGCCATCTCTCCAGCCCATATTTATTCATTTATTTGCAAGCAAAGAGAAGAGAGACAGACAGAGAGAATGGGCATGACAGGGTCTCTACCCATTGCAAACAAACTCCAGAAGCATGCACCACTTTGTGCATTTGGCTTATGTGAGTATTTGGCAATCAAACCTGGATCTGTAGGCTTCACAGGCAAGTGCTTTAACTGCTAAGCTATCCCTCTAGCCCACACATGGTGATACTTTAATCAACATGTTTTAGGCAAATATATTGCAGTTATAACTTGAAAGTCCCACAGCTATCAAGAAATAATAGATGTGGGCTGGGGATAAAGTTGGCAGAGTATTTGTCTGTCATGCAGGAAGCCCTGGGTTCAATTCCCAGTACCCCATAAACCAGGTTTGAGGAAGTATGCTTGTCACCCCAACACTTGAGATGTATAGGCAGGAGGATCAGAGAAGTTCAAGGTCATCCTTGCCTATATAGTCTTGGCTATATGAGTCTGTCTCAAAAAAAAAAATCCTCACAATAATATATAAAAGAATAAACTCATCTAAAATGGGGTGCTTCTGTAAATCGTCATGCATTTAAAGAGTCTGTGTTAGTCATGCTGGTTGTTTCTGGAAGAGACAAGACACGCTGAAGAGTAAGCTATCCTGTCATTGTAAACAAACAAGCTAGCATTCGTGTTGCTGCTAGCATGGCCATAACTCGCCATAACTCAGGCTTGACAGCCAGACGGGGGAGAAAAAGGCAAATATGTGTTGAACACTTGAGAAATGCCAGTAGATTTACTAAATTTTGCAGTCCTTCTCTTAGTTCATTCTTTAAGCAATGATTCAAGGCAGATGTTGTGTCTGATTCATAAATGAGATGCTTTTAGTATATTGTCCCAGTTACCCCACTATTAATGGGAGCGCACATTACGCACCTGTGGTCTTCCTATTTCCAGTGCTTGCTCTGGTTAAATGTCTTCCTGTCAGTCCCAGAAAAGACAAAAATTGGTGAATAGCAATCAGTGCATTCAGACTGGCCAGCAGCAGAAGCAAATCTGGTATAGCCACAGAGGCTGTGGTAAAGGTAGAACTGACAGTTCAATCCCAGGGAAGTGGTGGGATTTGTCTACAGGGCCATGATTAATGCAATGGGGCAGAGATAGAAAGAATGTGAGCAAGGTAGTGAAGAGAAGGAAAAGGTTTGAGCAGGATAGTCACATACAATACCTTCCATACTGTTCTCAGCCGCCTACACAACCCCACCTAACTTGAAAGATTAGATCATGTGACCAAAATGTATCAATATGGCTATGTGTTAGATACCATCTTAGTTGGTTAAAACAGTTTTAAAAGTCAATTGATATATAAAGAATGTTGGCATCTTCACCTATATTTCCATCCAAAGTTTGGTTGGAAGGCAAATAGGTTAGGAACATTATGTGGTTTCATCTGGATGATAGGAGAGGATGCATTGTTGGGGACCTCCCATGGAGTAGCTGCAGAGTGCATGTCCGCATGTCCACATCTTTGTATTCCTTATGTGTTTCTGATCTCTACCTTTCTGATGTAGAACAAGGACAATAGCTATGGAATTTGAAACCTGTAAGTAAATGCAGGATAGAATTGCAACGTGAAAGGATTGAGTAAAAAGATGTCTTGCATTCTTTGTCTTTTGATCAGAGAATGACTTCTGTAACTGCCCCTTCCAGTCCTACACAACTGCATCCCAGGCCCGAATGTGTAGTATATGAGCACCTAAACACCCATCTCTCTCTCTTCTCTTTCCAGCCTTAGTACAGAACTTCCTATGTGACATCTTCCTTCTGCCTCTTCCTGGCTCCCTCAAGCGAAATGCTATCACTCTTTCTCCCACACAGTATTCCCTTCAACTCTGACTGCAGAAGGAGCCATTGTATTTAAAATAATAAAGTAAAATGCATAAAACACAGGCCCAAGCCGGGCATGGTGGCGTACACCTTTAATCCCAGCACTCGGGAGGCAGAGGTAAGAGGATCGCTATGAGTTGGAGGCCACCTTGAGACTTCATAGTGAGGTCAACCTGGGCTAGAGTGAGACCCTATCTCGAAAAAAAAAAAAAAAAAAGGCCGTATGATGTTAGTTTAATGAGTCTTGAAATAGTAGGGGTTTTTATAAGCTCTATGTTTTGATGTTCTGGGTCAGGGCACCTTACTCCACCTTTCATTAAAGAGGAGAGTAACAGTGGCTTTTGACTTTTTTGTGTGTGCCAAAAGCTTGATCTCCAAATAAAACCAACATAGTATTTTGCTAAAACAAATCGATTCTACAGCTTTCCACGGTAAGGCAGAACACCATGTCAAAAAAGTCTGGTAGTGCCTGCAGAAGAGAAGATAAAATGTAAAAGTGTAAAAGTCAGGGTTTGGATGTGACTGAGTAGGGACCATGATGAAACAATCTGGGTTGGTGGCATAAACAAGATGAGTATTTTAGGTGGAGAACTCAGAGACTTTGGGGTGCAAAGTGCTGATGTTGTCCATTGAGGAGTTGAGACATTCAAAATATCTGAGTAATTAGGACACTTTTAACACAATCATGTCATGTCAGAGAAGACAGCAATAACAACAACAACAACAAAAGATGAAAAAGAAATGGAAATGGAACAGTTATGGTGTCTATTCTGGGAGTCCAGGCAGGGAATGAAGACTGAACACTTGGCTTTCAATGTCACCAAAGTACCCAATAGTATTGCCTAACAATTTCAGTGGTTGTATTGGAATTGTGTTAAGTATCTCAAGATTGTATCCATTCAGTCCTCACAATAATGTCAGAGATGTATGTAATCAGCAGGTTTGAGTTTGTCATCCCCAGAACTGTGACCTTGGTCCAGAATTGAGCAGATTGGCTACCTAACACATCACAGGGATGTGTTCCTTAGATTTTGGTGCCTGTGAAGTCCAAGGTCAATGTCTAATGAGGTCTTGTTCTCTGCTTGAAAGATGGTGCCTTCAGGTCAGGAGAGATAGATTAGTGTTTAAGGTGCTTACCTATGAAGCCTAAGGACCCATGTTCTACTCTTCAGATCCCACGTTAGCCAGACACACTAAGACGAGGCATGTGCAAGGTCACACGTGCCCACTAGGTGGCATAAGTGTGTAGCATTTGATTGCAGCAACTGATGCCCTGGTGTGTCAGTTTTCTCTCTCTCTCTCCGTCTCTCTCTTTCTCTCTCTCTCCCTCTCACACTATATTTCTTTAATTAAAAAAACAAAAGATGGAACCTTCTTACTGCATCCTCACAGAGCAGAGGGGACCAGGGAGCTGGATTGAGATTAATTTTAAGTATTAATTCTATCTGTGCAGTTGGAGTTCTCATTCTCTAGTTACAATTGAACTACCCCATGTCTTGTTATTATCACATACATATGGAGTTACTATGTATGTGTATCTAACAGAAATCTAACATTCATATTATAGCACTGAGATGCTATCATCTACCTCCAAAAATCATATTCTAAATTAATAGATCAGCATTTCAAAGTGTTAAGGTCTTTCTTTCTTGCCCATATCCTGTATATATCTCTATACAATTCTTCTTTCCTGGGAGGTTACTTCTTTTAAAGTTGGGTTAAATGATCACTTTTCCCTCCCATGCCACAGCATTAAAATTTTTGTATGAATTATGAATGTCTGAGGGAACACTTGGGCTCAGTCTTCTGATACTTTTGAAGGTCCATAATGATGAACTGAAAGGAGCACTGCCATTAAATCTGGGCTGAGAAGATAGGGCAGTGGTAAAGTGCTTTACTGCACAAGCATAAGGATTCTTAACCTCAGTATTCACATAAGCCTATCCGGTGTAGTGCACACACTTGTATTTCCTGTTCTGGGGAGATAAGGACAGGAGGATCCCTACAACATTTTGGCTAGCTAATGTTAGCCTTAGATGCAGCTTCAGTGTTCAAAGTTAAGATGGAAAGTGACTGAGGAGGTTGCCCAATGTCAACCTCTTGCCTCTGCATGCATGCATAAACACATGAGCAGGCATACATATACACACATGCATACCACACACACACATACACACCAAAAAAAAAAAAAAAAATCTGACTCACCATGCAGGTCTCACCTCTTCCTATGACCTGAGGCTAAGATAGCCATGCTAGAATTTGGTTCCTTTAGGCACCTTTAGAATGAAGTCAGCTCCTGCCAAGAGTATGGACTATTACAAACTTCTCCAAAGGACTCATCCAAGCAACAATTAATGGAGTTTCTGGACATATGTATATATGTATTATATGTATACATACATACATACATACATACATACATACATACATATATATCTATATATATATATACATATATCTCCATCAACATTTTGAACATTTAATGGTTTGAACACAATTGTAGGGAAACCATAGGATTGAGTTAATAAAATGCATTTATTTCTTTTAACCTATTCTCTCATCTATTCTATAAACATTTCATGATTTAAAGTCAAGCCTGATGGAATTCCATTAAAATGGTCCTATAGATATAAGATGTGGTGCTTTGAATCAGATGTGTCCTATAAGCTCATGTGTCCTGGATGCTTGTTCCCCAGCTGATTGGAATTTGGGAGATGGAGCCTTGCTAGAGGAGGAATGTTGCTGGGGTGCGCCTTAGCTTGCTACTGTTAGTTTGACTCACTCTCCTGCTGCTGTTTCCACCTGCTGTGGCAGAGGTGATGTCTACTCTCTGTTCATGCTAGGCTGACCCAGCCAGCAAGAAGCTTCCCCCTGAGGCTGTAAGCCAAAAGAAAAAACAAAAAAAAAGAAAACTTTGCTCTTACCAGCTTCTTTGGCCAGATGCTTTATCCCAGCAATAAGAAGGTAACTCAACCCACAGCTACTTAGCCTTAGAAGTTTTGTGACTCCCAAGCTCAATGAAGAAAGTCCCTCATTCTGCACACATGCCCCATGGCTGAAAAGCTTCACATCTCCCTCTGTCTCTGCAGGCTTTCCTCACCACAAGGCACCCTTTTGTAGCCTAGAGGCTGAGTCTTAGCCAGTCATTCCCAGTTTGTCTCAGCCACATGGCATTTACAAGCTAATCCAGAGCACATCTCTGACTCCCTCCGTCGTTCCACCATCTCATTTATTTTTTAGTATTTTCTCAACAGTTCCTCCAGAAGCTCTCATTAAGCACTGGGCTAATTAACCTCCTGTTTCTGAGCAGTGGAGCTGCAGTGAACTGCCTGGCTCTGCAGGAGGGCTTCCCTTCCACGCTTCCTGTCATCTCATGCACCTGTGATGGCGCATCACCGGACCTGGTGCCTCCAGGGTAAGGTTGTTTGTTGGAAGTTTTGTATGGGGTGATGTTTTAAATCTGCTGCTGTTTGCTTTCTTCTCAGGACATCAGGGTCCCAGCCATCCTCACTCACTGACAATATTAACGATTGAAAGTTCTCAACCCATAGAAACCAAAGCTTTCCATTAGCTCTCTAAACATGCTTTCCATGCCACAGAGCCAGCACACTCAGCAGCTTTTCTTCAAGATGCTCTGGTTCATGGCTAAGGGCAGCTGATGAAACCAATGCTGGATAGCTGTGCACAGAATTCAGAAGAAGAGATCACAGAGCTATTCTGGAGACAAGAAGTAAGTGAACCCACACCTCACCACCAGGGCCTTCCCAGCCCATTTTCAGAACCAAGACAAAGCACATTTGAACATGTCTTAGATTCTTAGGATGGAAAATTTGGGGGTCCATAGATATTGAAACCAGTGCTTAGTTCTGAGCTCTCCATTATAGGAAGGAAGTCAGAAAGGTACCTAATGTCCACTAAGCCCTGGCTGAGCCTGTCTGGCTTTGAATCATTGACAAACTATTTTACCTATCTCTGTACCTCTTGCTGGCAAGTCTTTTATAAAAATTGTGTTCTATGTTACTCTATACTCATAGTGTCTCCTGTCTTGGCTTATAGTTAGCAACCATTTTAAAAACGCTTTATTTATTATTTATTCCTAAATTATATGAAAGTGTATCTGTCACCTGAAACAGTGAATTCCCGCTAACACACTCAAATAAAAAATGAAAAAAGATAAAAAAAAAAAAAAAGATTTCATTTCCTGTCTCCAAAGGGTCCAGGTGAGTGTTGCCCTCGCCTTGGGCGTAGTCCCGTGGGTGCTCCCTACACGCTCCTGGATGTCTCACCCCACTCTCCGGTTTCCCTCCCTCTGCACTGAGCCTCTTGGTAGACCCTGCCTTCCCTCCAATAGCACTGGACAGAAGTGCTCAGGGCCTAATTCTGTTTCTGCATCTCGCAATTTCTTAGTCTCTTCTGTCAGATAAATGCCAGTGCTATTCTTCACCTGGTTTCTGACAAGAGGGGGGAAGGTGTGATTCTCATTATGTTTGAGGAGCCACTTGAGAAGTGATATGCATGAGAGATTCATATAATTTCTATTTACATACTTTGCTCTTATTACAAGCGAACCAATAAAGCTAATATTATTATGATGGAAAAATAGTACCCCGCCCTACTTTTCAAGCTCTTGTAGTCAAACTTTTAATGAAGGAAGGCAGCTCAAATCTCATCTCTCCAAGCCCTTGGCTTCTCTCAGGAGTACCCGAAGTAGAACAAGGGAAATAATGTTTCTCAGCTAGAGAGCAGTACCTCAGGGACTCAAATCATGTTTTCTGATTCTATACTCCTCCTCTGTGACTCTGTGGAAGTCACTAAACACAGCCTGGCCTCAAAAAGTCAACTAAGAAGAAGTAAAACCATGAATTCAGAATTTGCTTCATGCAGTAAATTCCATCATTTTACTTCATCAAGTAGAGAATGATGTGAGAAACAATTTATTTCCATTGAGCACAGTTTCCCTTGGTTAATTCATAGTCTGAGACTCCCTTTTCCTCCTGGAGACAACAGTGTCTCAAGTGTTTGGGCAACTTCCACTTTCTCTGAAGTTGCCTCATGACCAATTAATGTGTTCAAGTGTGTCCTGATGTTTGCTGTTAAGGTTTAAAATAGCTTTGATATGTCACCAAAATGTGATCAGGCCTTGTGGCCTGTATGTTGTTTATAGGAAACATAATTACAGCCAGGTGTGATGGGCAGCCTTGCTTCTTTTGTAAACTTATTCTTATTCCTCCCCACCTTTTTTTTTTCTTTTGGTTTGTATGTGTGTGTGTGTGGAGGTGGCAGGGTAAGTACACATGTTCATATGTTCATGGGTGAACTTTTGTATTTAGTAGTATGGAAGCCAGAAGGGAATCATGGACGCTACCTTCAGGTATACTCTGTACCTCTTTTTTAGGCTGAATTTCTTTTTTGTTTATTTGCTTGTTTTTATTTTTATTGATAACTTCCATAATTATAGACAATAAACTATGGTAATTCCCTCCCCCTACCCACATGCCCCTTCACAACTCCACTCTCCATCATATCCCTTCCCCCTCTCAATCAGTCTCTCTTTTATTTTGATGTCATGATCTTTTCCTCCATTATACTGGTCTTGTATAGGTAGTGTCAGGCACTGTGAGGTCATGGATATCCAGGCCATTTTGTCGGGAAGAGTGCACTGTAAGCTGTCCTACCCTTCCTTTGGCTCTTCCATTCTTTCTGTGAGACAGAATTCCTCATTGGCCTGGTGCTCACCTCTAGGCTAGACTGACTGGCCAGTGACTCCTGGGATTCCACCTGACTGTGCTTCTCCCAAGCTGGGTTGCAGGCATATGCCCTCACACCCAACATTTATGTGGGAACTGGGAATCAAACTCAGGTCTTCATGCTTGTGAGGTGACTACTTATCAGCTGTGCTAACTTTCCAGGCCTGTTTCTCCTTCTGTAAGATTAGACCTCCACCCAATGAGTTAAGATGGAAAATGTTATCAGTTACCCTATACTACAGACTTTCTGATTTCCTAGGGCCTTGGATTCTTTCCATATAATATACTTCTTGGAGACTCCTTAATAGAATCACATGAAAGAATAATAGTGCTATATGTCAGATAGTGTGCACATGTACTTTTCCCTTTAGTAATTTTTACTGCAAGAATGGGGGAGCAGCCGGGCATGGTGGCGCACGCCTTTAATCCCAGCACTCAGGAGGCAGAGGTAGGAGGATTGCCATGAGTTCAAGGCCACCCTGAGATGACAGAGTTAATTCCAGGTAAGCCTGGACCAGAGTGAGACTCTACCTTGAAAAACCAAAAGAAAAGAAAAAAGAAAAAAAAGAATGGGGGAGCATTTTTGTTCCTGCTGTAGTTGAAGGACTGTAAGTTCACTTTGCTCTGTGGCTAAACAGTGTTGAGACTGGGATCATATCTATTGGACTTCAAGCCCCAGGCTCTGACCATTATACTGTTAAGATGAATATTACAGTTATTTCTTGTTAATGGGACAAAATACCCAACCAGAAAAGGATGGAAGGATTTACTGTGGCTCAGTTTCAAGAGAATGTGTCACCATGACAAAGAAAGCATGACTGGGAATCATACCTTGCCATAGCAGCTCAGAGGCAGCAGCTTGAATGAGCTGTATAGTGAACACCCAGTAAGGCTAGACTAATAATTGTCAAGGTCCACCTCCCAGTGGCTCATCTCCTCAAGCAAAACTTCACTTCCCAAAGGCTCCCGTCAGTGAACATTGACTTGAGGCTTAATCACAAACACGTGGGGACATTTTCATATTCAAATCACTACAAGAAATGAGGAGATCATGATGAGACCATGAAATACATGTAAAAACTAAGAATCTCTCTGACTCTTCCTGAAACTAAACTAAATAATTGGTGACATCTGAATCATAGTCCACAAACTGGTAAAGAAGGACTGAGCAAATGACTTGCAGTAAAAAAAAATAATAATAATGATAATTTAAAAAAGAACCAGTGTCCTAATGCAAGGAAGAGAAAGAACTCACAGGCCACATCCCACCTTTGTGGGTCTAGGACCAGATACACCAAAGCAGATGGAGAAATGGGCAGGAGCAGCCATGTATACCGGTGTCCCAGCAGTCTTCTAGCCTGGTTGGCTCTTCTTCACAAATGGTTTTCATCTCCTGACTTCTACCCAAGCATCTAGCAGTTTTCACTAAGGCCTGCATTTATAATCACTCTCCATGTGTCTGAAATCCCATCCTTCTGGTCTAGAACATTGAAACAGAGATAAAAATTGAAATTCCTGTAATCTATACACTTCAGTGTCCATTCCTTATTTGGTTCACTTATACTATTAAATCTTAAATGCTATACTGGCTGCTATTTATTATAAATAAACTGACAGAGATAAACACTGTAATAGATTTTCAATTGACAATGTGTTTTGAATTTGTTTACCGGAGGCCTTCCTTGAGATACACGAGCATGATAGTCCAGCCAACATATAAAGCATGACCTCAAATGCTCAGTTCTAAATAAGATGCCTTTAGACCACCAGGCCCTATGTGACGGAGCTAAGGAAAGAGAAACAGGAGTGGAATGGGGGTGAGAGTATCAGCTCTGAATAGTGTCTCTGTGTGAAAAAAACTCTCTGGAATGTGATTTGATTCTCATAAGAACCCTGCTACATAATTATTGCCAATTAATTGTAGCATTATAATAGAAACCTCAGATAGCTTTCTTCATACACTGCATATCGATTAGTCAATGGATGGTGTAAAAATTCAAATTTCAATTTTCCTACAAAGTTCAAGTACATTTAAACCTCTGCACTTGTCTCCCTAATAACGATGAAGCAGTTACTTTCTTGTTGCTGGGACCAAACATCAGATCAGAAGCAGTTTATTGGAGGAAAAACTTCCTTTCAGCTTGCAATTGCAAGAGATAGTTTTGTCATAGTGGAGAAAGGTAGGTCACTTCATCACACATGCATGGCACAGAGAAAGAGCAGTCTGAGTTAGCTCTAAATGTCCAGTGGAATGAGTGAAACAAAGATCAGCCAGAGGCACACCTCCTCCAGCAAGGCACCTCTCCCAAAGGCTCCACCAGCTGGGGACTAGGTAAGAAGCTTACTCACAGACAGCTGAGGCTGTGAGGGACATTTTACATCCAAGCTGACACAAAGAGCAAAAGTGCCCTGAAGTGGTTTTTCAAGTGGAATCAAATATTATCAGAAAACATGAACTTCTAAGCAAACCTGTGCACCTATTTTGCATGGCTTTTTGGGACAGGAAGGTCTTCAATGGGTTGTGACTCTGGAGAGTTTTTGGAACAGCTCTGCCTCTCTTCCCTCTGTTCCACAAGCTCACTGCTGTATTTCTCTTACACAAATACACTGACCCTTCACTTAGTGACAATGTGGCTACCTAATTATATTACACCAAACATCTCTTCAAATTTTGAAATGCTCTGTTGCCCAGACATTGTGGGAATATTTGAAGGACACACAGCGAAACACATGGGAATCAAACATAGGGATGAACCCTGAGATGTACTGAGAACCACTGGCTTTAAATAAGGCTTCTTTCTTTCTTTCTTTCTTTCTTTCTTTCTTTCTTTCTTTCTTTCTTTCTTTCTTTCTTTCCTCCTTCCTTCCTTCTTTCCTCATTTCTTTATTTCTTCTTTCTTTTCTTGGGCATTAAGACCCAAGGGTTTTCCAATTGCTGTTAGCAGCAGCAGAGACATGAACCTGGTTCTCTGTCAGACATAGGCTGGGCTCTGGGTTAAAGCAAGCCTAAGATGTCTGACATGAAGGCCCCAGGGTAGGGAGAGGTAGTAGCAGCCTTAGCCGCCTCTGGTCATTTCTCTTGGGGACTGGACCAGCAGAGGAGCTCCTGCCCCCATTCTCAGGGGTTGCAGTGAGCCTGGAACCCTGGACAAAATCTCGGACCTCCAGATCAGCAGGAAGTAAGACCACTCCCTCTCCAAGCACAGGATACCTGGACATTCAGATAAGACTTAGGCTTTGCCAATAACCCTGTGGTCTTTGGCCAGTTGCCTAGGAAATTCCTTATATGGTATCAGCTAGCACCTTTGCACAGCCCATACCCTTGCCATTGCCTACGGTGCTGGAATGTATGTCCCCATATGCTACTGAGGCATCAGCAAGCAACCTTATATTTTTCCAATCCCCTTAATAACCTCTTCCTACTCTCAACTGCTATGAAGCCATTTCCCTGACAATAAACTGAAAGCTGTTCACCGACTCTGTCTCCCAAGAGTGATTCTCACTGGCTCACCACCATGGTTGTCTAGGATGCCTTCAGAGGAACTGTGGCCATCCCCAGAGGACCCAGGGACCCACAGTTCTCAGCGTTGGTTGGTTAAATTTGATTCTTACAACCATATATATCCTTGTATCATAGAACATTCAATTGACTTTTTTAGCCCTTTTGGGGTGTTTTGAAATGTTTGTATAATTCAAAATTAAGGTTTCCTGAAAAGCAAAACATTTTAATTTCTTCCACCTTGAACCCCAGTTCAGAATGTAAAACTCTAGGCCCTCATCCTTGCCCTAATCAAGGGGCTGTACTTGCAACAAGTATTTCCTCCAAGGTTTTCTGTTTTGCCTGGTTCTTTACACTTCTTTGTATCTCATTTCATGTGCATGACTCACATCATTAGCTGGGTATATGGTTTGGTTTCTGTCTATAGTTTCTTGCACAGGAAGCTTGGTTCTGACAATCAGCCACATTAGTGTCATCAGAGACTTGTGACTCATCCCCACCTGATGGAACTTGACAGTACACTCAGAAGAAGATCTTTCTAGAGATTTATATGCTGACTTGGCAACTTGAACTTGAGTAAATTATTTAACCTTTCTGGGGCACAATTACTTCATCTATAAAATACAGGCAGTAATAGCTTTAAACTCATAAAGGTGAGGATTAAATATAATAATGTGACATAACGAGGTCTTATATAGCACCTAGGGCCTTTTCTATACTCAACTAATATTGACTATTAAAATAACCCACACTCCTTTTCTCATCTTTCTTTTTTACTGCAAGATTCCTTGACTCTCAGAAAGAAAGAAGACCCCTTCCTTTCATGTTGTTATTAGCATTTTCTAGAGAGCCTTATTCCAGCATCTGCTCACTATGGAAACAAGTAAATAAATAAAAATTTTCAAGTCTCTGTAACCTGATCACCTGGATTTTTCTATGATACACATGATGGGGAGAATCTCACCAGTAACTCCATGCCTTCTGCTACCAATATGAAATTTGCTTCTAAGATGCAGGATAAGTGGAAGTCATGGGTGGCAAATACCTGCTCAACTTCAAAATCACATCTAAGGAAACAACTCCATGCTCAACAAGAATATAACCAGAAGAAGCTTCTTTGTGTGTAAGCTTTGAGGCACTAGCCCCATTGATTCAGCTAACTCATGCTGGCAGGGTTTGTATTAACAAAGCCAAGACAATACAAGTTACTTCATGCATTTACTACATACACCTTTTGTGATAGGACTAGGCAGTACAGTTTCAGTTAAGATCCTAACCTGGAAATGTCCTCCAATGTTATATATGCTATCTGACACATCTGCCCCTTGGGAATGAAACTGAGCTAATAATATGGTTACACTGGCTGTTAAGAGCAACATGGATCAATGTTGCTACAGGAAATTGCCTTTGAAATGAGAAGCCTGGACAGATCTGAGGCTAATCAAAAGCAGTGAAAATTGATAAATTCTCAGACATCAGTGGGTATAGTATTGAAAAGTATGACATTGTGTGGTATCTGTCAAATCACATAACTTAAATGGCCTATGCATATGTATGCATATAGCAATTTGTAGTCTCTACTCACTCATGAAAAAGGCATTGGTGAGAAGCTATTGTTTGTAAGTTAGAAGCAGTAGAGCAATAAACAAGGTAAGAAAGGTACCAGCAAGAAATTAAAGAACTGCTTTGAGGAAACACACAAGAAAAGTATATAATCAAGGTGTGAAGGAGGTTAAACACTTCAGGAAGGCTTGCTTGAAGGTTCTTTACCAAGTTCTGGTAGAAATTGCATAGGAAAGGGTGTTTAACAAGAGCACACAAAAAGCCTTTCAGAAAAATGAACTCACACATATTGAGTCTCCGAGTGGAGACAAGGGTGCTTGCACCACTGAGAAGCAGTGAGCATGAGACCCGCAGTGAGGGGAAGGGTCTTGGTGGTCAGATTAGGTCACTAGCAGAGCCTATAAGTTCAGTTTCATTATGCAGTACAGTGGAGGATGTTTCATGAGATCTATCCTCAGGGAGTGTACTAGTTTTAATGTACCTTAGAAGGTGTTATATGGCAAAATTCCTCTGAGTTGAAAGCAGCAAACAGCTGTTGCCAGCTTTTACCTAAAGCTGCTGGAACAACTCATAAGAGAAGGCATGGGGAGGGTGATCAGACTCCACCTGAGATCTCAGATACTTTCTGTGCCAGATGTATGCCTTGGCACACAAGATCTCAGGGAAACATAGACTATATAGAGGGTAAAAGATAAGGAAAACTGAGCTCCATTGAAGAAGCTTCTATGGTGAATCATGGTCTGTAAGCAAACCTTCACTCCAAGATGGAGAGAGGAGCGTCTTTGAGGTTCATCGTGACATAGTGAGCTCCACTGAAGTGCTATAAGTAAGCCCAAATCCTGACGCTAAGGGAGGGGAGCCCACGGGGTAATCTACCTTAGGCTCCACTTTGTCCAGAGCATAAGTCCATCAAATGGTGATAGGCTGTGATATTCTGACTCTCTTTGGGTTTTGTCAGTGACTTTGGTGAATCACACAAAGCAATTTGTGGAGAGTTCATTCTGACCATGAACAGCCATTGTAATATGCTGTAAAACTCTTCACTCAGCATCCCAGAGCTTTAGTCTAAGAAGTGATAATGGTATGAGTTTCATGAGCTAGAAGAGGAGTATTTTACAGAAAGGATTTTTAAATTTCTGAAGTTCATTCTTTCATATATCCAACTTCTAAGAATATTACATAAGGTGCTAGACATAAGAAATCACCAGTAGAGTTCCCTATACCTCAACTAATTTATAGTTTGGAAAGATGACAGACACATGTGATCAAAACGTTTTAGGGAACAGATGCTATAGTAGAAATCTATGTGTGTATGAAAGAGACATACAGGAGAAAGGAAATAATTCTAACTCCCTAATATCCTCTGGGAACTTGTACATTTAATGACCCCTTCAGTTTCCTTTATGTATTACCTATCTGTACTGGCCCTTTATACTTATCCTGTAACTCAGCTCTTACACACACACATACACACATATACATGTCTTTTAATAACTCTGTATATTTTTCTATTTCTATATTTCTTTTAGACTTCAAAACTAAAATGTTCTTAAATGGGGTTGTATATTTAAATCAAGTGAGAGAGTTTAAACATATTGGTGGCTGGGTCCCATCTCCTTACAATGCTGACATCACTGAACTGTTAATAAGAATCAGTATATATTTTTATTTATTTGAAAGAAATACACAGAGAGAGAAAGAGGTAGACACAGAGAGAATATGGGAATAAACTCCAGATGCTTGTGCCACTTTGTTCATCTGGCTTCATATGGGTTCTGAAGAATCAAACCCAGGCCATCTCTACATCCCTGCACCCAGATGTTTTATGTAGCTACGTGGGTATTTTAATTTTCCAAGGAATATCAAGAGGAAGAATTTTTTTTCTTTTTTTTTTTTAAAAAAAATATTATTTATTTATTTGAGAGCGAGAAAGACAGAGGGAGAGAGAGAATGGGTGCGCCAGGGCTTCCAGCCTCTGCAAACAAACTCCAGACGCATGTACCCCCTTGTGCATCTGGCTAACGTGGGACCTGGGGAACCGAGCCTCAAACCGGGGTCCTTAGGCTTCACAGGCAAGCGCTTAACCGCTAAGCCATCTCTCCTGCCCGAATTTTTTTTTTTTTTTTCTAGAGGTTAGTAGGGCACAGTTGTCTGTCTTTACTGGGTGTGTTGGTTTAGTACTTAGGAAATGGAGGCAGACAAATCAGGAATTCAAATCCAGCTTCAATTACATAGGGAGTTTGTGTTAGCTTGGGCTTCAAAAGACCCTGCCATAACAAACAAACAAACAAACAAATGCCTAAAGTCAGAGTCCTCTACGTAGATCACAACATAGTAAACACTTGGTACATGATAACTCTTGTCATTGCATTAAGTAGTCACGTGCGTGGCTCCCTGTGCATGCATGAGACAATTATCAGGAAACTGCTGGACAGTAGTGACTGGCTGGAATTTAAATGACTTCACAAGATTACTACATTTAGATTCTGATTTGTCCTTATCATGTGCATAGCTAACAAGCAAGACTCTTGATACTCAGTTTCTCCATCTGCAAAAATAAAATAAAATAACTGTGTCAGTAATCACTGGAATAGTAAGACAGTTCATGAATTCATCTCTGTAAAACGCTCTGCAGAAGGGAAAAGACCATAGAAGCTAACAGTTACAGTCTCCCTGGATCATCTAAAATTGTGGAGACATTTGTAGACAACAGTCAGTGAAGGTGCAGTACAGAGCCTAACCCTTGCTTGCAAACCTCAAGCATGCGTTGGTGAATTGCTTGGCTTCCATTAAGGCCCTGGAAAAATGATTTCAAGATTCTTGTTGTTGATGGTGTCTATGACGTTTGCTCTTTATGCTCTGGGTGAATGTTCTATCCATCCCACAAACTCCCTGATGCCGCTCCCTGGGTGAGTGAGTGAAAGAAGTGAGGAAGCAGCGTTAAGGTAGGACTCTCACCCCAGAACTAATAACTGGATGTTGTCTCTTCACAGCTCCACTCAACTCACCTGTTTTCTTGGAGAATTCCTCTAAGGTGCTTTCACACACCTTTCTAGAAACCCCCCATGCGTCTAGTCTCCCATTTTGGCCAAAGATCTTTTTGCAGGGGAAAGGAGGTGCTCAGCATCTGCCCAAAGTGTAGCAGGAGAATGCTACAAATGAGAAACTAGAACATGGGTCTGCTTGTTTTATTTTGAAAAAAAGAAAGAAAGAAAGAAAGAAAGAAAGAAAGAAAGAAAGAAAGAAAGAAAGAAAGAAAGAAGAAAAAAAGAAAGAAAGAAAAAGATAAATTTGCTATACAAACCAATGTAGATGAAGGGGCATTGAGCCATACATAAGTGAGTAATTATCTACTGTTACAGGCCTTATTATCTCTCCAAATGTTTGCTGAAATTCTGTTGGGCAACCATCTGGACCCAGAGATTTACCCATGGATAGGGAGCGCATTGTGATTTCAACTTGAGATAGGAAAATTTCTTTCTTTAATTCTTTTCTTTCATCTTCTGTTAAATAATTTAACTGAATATCACGTAGATAGCTCTCTGTGAGTCCTCAGAGTAAATGGATTCTGTGCGAAACACTCATATAAAATATTCTTTGAAAGTTTTTTTTTTTTTTTCCTTTTCCCCCACTGGAGAATCCAAGGACAGTTTGCCATCTGTTGTAAGAATTGCATTAATGCACCTATTTTGTCTTCCTTTTTGCACGAGTGGTCAGCCCAGGAAATTTGTAGCCTTCTCCTGTTATGAGGAGAATTGGATGCCCGGGATCCTCACCCCATCACTGTGCCATACTGACTCTCTCATTACTGCTTTCTCTCTGGTGGCTTTGTTAGCTCCACACAACAAAGCCTGTGTCCCAAAGCCCGGCTGGGTATCAATAATTTAACAACATGTCATAAACACCAGTGAACCATGCTGCTAGGGCTGAAATATTCCTGGGGCTCACTATCTATTATATTCTGCCTTCTCAGTGCGTGGTGAATGGAGTACAGGTGGGCTATGCTTTCCCAATTCAAAACATACAAGAGGAGATAGTGGTGCAGGGAAAGGGTAGTTTACTTCACAAAAGGACAGCGTGCTTTTTCAGAGAATTCGCTTTGTATGTTCTTTAAATAGTCAAAGTTCATAGGTTAATGCATTGGCTTGGGTTTTTCCCACAAAAGACACTCTTGCAGATTTACTGGTCAGATTGGTCTAGATTTCATCTCAATCGGAGTCACATAAGTGCAACTGATGTGTAAATATATGGACTGCTTCTTTTCCATACTGTCAGACAAAAGCCCAGGTACCACAGGTATCTGCCAGCAATTGAAAAGGTCCTGTTGTAACAGTTACATCTGGGAACTGGATAATAGTTTTAACACTATGATCCCCATATCACATACCCACATACCCAGAAAGTTTATATTAGCAAAACAAACCATAGCTCTAATCCCAAAGGAAACAAGAGATACTTTATTGTGGAGGGAAGCATGAATGACCCTGACATGAAAACATGGATTGATTCCGGTTGTCTTCAAATACAGTGTTTCAATATGGTAACAGTTTAATGAAGTGATTATAGTAACCAAACCAAAGAAGGCATAAAGGAACACACTTTCCAAGTGTATTGGTGGGAACATCAGGTAGGCAGGTTGAAGTAAATGAAAAAAATATGTTTTAAGCCATGATGTTATATGATTTCATTGTTAGCTTTTGGGTTGGTGGAAGCTCGCAGTCGGTTTTTACACTCCAAAGGACTTATTTAATACTTACAAGGAGGGAAGCTAGGACAAACATATGAGTGGGCAATGAATGGCTATTAAGAGGGCTAAAGACAACCCAGGATTATTGGAATCACAAAAGCTCTAATGAATCAATTAGCCCTATAGAATCTTTAAGGCAGATGTGCCTTTTTTCTCTGAGAACTTCAGTTCACATTATCTTTGCTATAGTCCCTCTCCAAATTTCACAGATTCTCTTCTATAATTCACCAGGCTCTTGCTTTAATACACTTGTGGGGTCTGCTCCTAAATGAAGCAGAGAGGTCTGCCTGTCTCAGTGCACCTCCTACCTCCCCATCACTGCTCCTCAGAGAAAGAGCCTCCACCTCCAGAACAGTGTGCCCTCTCATGTCCCTCCTTCTTCCTTGCTTTTACATGATAATTTCATTTCTGTCTCAGTTAAGTTGCCCTGCCTTCACAGGGACACTTACTCTCTTTGAGATAGGCATGGTCTAAAATATCGAATAGGAATGGCTGAGTTTGCTGTATAGCATAGAATTCAATATAAATTCTCAGAGGCATGTGGAAAGGGGAAATTATAATATGCCCTTGAAAATCAGATACTTGTTGTGGAGGAATTATTTCAACCATTATTTTGAATCATTTATGACTTTTGGTTAAGTCAAGTGGAGTGACAACTCCCTTTCTCAGCATGGGTAAGGCAAAACTTCCTGCTCATATGGGCTGGGATTCTACTCACAAGCTGTGGTGAGGAGGTTTTAGAACTTGAATAGGCATGTGAGAGATCAAAGACCAGGGGTTAGCCTAGGGAGGAAGAGCGTCTCATTTCTCCTGGGTTCCATTTTTGATACTAGGACTTCCCTCTGACTCACAGTTGGTGGCGTCACAGAGGTCCAGGTTTGCCTTGCTATCAGAAACCACAGTTTCCTTGATATTGCTTGTCAGAGCCACAGGAGTCTTCCTGAAATACCGTCTTCATATTATTTCCTTCTGCTCCAAGAGTTACAATGCCCTTACTTCTCTCTGTCATTTAAAAAATGAGCAAATATGTCCAAATAAGGGTATATTTGAGAATGAAAAGGAGCGTTTTTAATATCTCATGCCTCAGGTGTAAGCAAAATGTATCCCAGGTAAACAGAGGTATGTACGGTTGCCTTCTGTACAAGTTCCTAACTTCTTGAAATTTTATGTGCACAATGATATTCATGTCATTTATCCATTTATTTATATCCCAAGGGCCAGAACTTTACTGCAATTAACAATAGCAACTGAAATGGCCAGAATAAAACCTGCAACTACCCATGGGCTCACCTCTGCATAGCAAGCACTATGTCTCATTAACATAAGAGTTTTCACCATCCACAGGATGATATTAGCATATTATTATTGGCATTTTAGAAATGGGTAAAGTATACCAATCGTATAAATACTTAACCAAGTTTACTCAGCTAATAATTGGCAAAACTGAGGTCTAATTCCTAAATTAATTGTTGACTCCAGCCTTACCACAGCTTTGGCCAATATTGTCATCTTATTTTTTAAGTACCTCACAAACTTCATGAAGAACTTTTAGACTTATAGTCTGTGGAATAGTCCCCTACCCGAAATGTTGTCTCAGCTGCATTGTGTAATGGCATGTGAATGTCATTATTAATATTACGCTGTTCCTTCCCAATGCCTCATCTTTGCATATGCTGTTATCTCTAAATTTATTGCCTTCCTATGTTCTCTATGTTGATCCATCTGGCAAAGTCTACATTAATTTCACACCCTCTGTGAAACCATGGCCTGGATACTTCACTGACATTAATCCCTCCCACCTGTATCCTTGTGGGCTAATTATACTCTCTGTAATACACAAATTGGCACGAGATTATAATTTTCCTTCCTTGCTCTCTAATTATTTTCTGTTTGCCATTCTTTTCCTTCAACCCATATGCAAATCCATCAAACTTGGGAGACACTGAACATAATTGAGCTTAAATATTGGCTGGTTTAATATAGTTAGAGTTATAAAAAGAAAACAAACTTAGTTAAGAAGAGATCAACTAACTTTATTTATCCATAATTCCAATCTAAAATGTTTGCCTCTAAATGATTCTTAATAATTTAATGTTGTTCTTGTTCAAAAGATAGCATTATTGAACAAATTTCAGAGAAGCTTTTTAATTTAAATATAAAGAAATGTAGTGAAATGACAAGATTAGACTGACATACTATTATCTTTTAAATAGATATTTCAAACTCAATGAAATTATCTCATTCTGTACAAAAGTAACCACTCTAAATTTTCTCACATCTGCAGTGGAAAAAATACATTATCCTCATGCTGGGACAAGAGCATCCAGGGAGAAGAGTAGATGTTTTATCTAAAATTCCTATGCAGCTCCCTGTGGCAAGCTGACCTCAGAAACCTGCTTTGGCTCTGGGTATGGAGCAGGATACACCGAACTTCTCTATAAAATGAATGATGCTCCTACCATCAGCTAACGTTCTTCTGCCAGCTCTTTGCTGATGAAGGTGCTGGGGCCATCTGCCATGCTGTGACTATGTGGAAAGCCACGGAAGATGTACACTCAAATGTCCATCGAGAGGAAAAGACAAAATCAAAGGGGCAGGAGATGCCAGGGGATATAGAAATAGAGGAAATCATGGCTACTAATCTGAAAAAGATAATTTTGGTAAAAATCTTGTGGCCTACCTGCAAAATAATTTTTTGAGTTGATCTGTAGGGTCAACATTGTGAAAAACTAGTCAGACAAGTTATTCTTTCCTCTTTTAAAAAAATTTTCTATTGTTATTCCATACCTTTTTCAAATGCAGTGTAGTTTCCCCACATCCCCAGTCTCCCTCCTGTTCCTCTCCCCTTTCCCTCAAATTCCCACCCACTATAATTTTCTTCCTTTTGTTTACATTTCCTTTTTTTTTTAATTTATTAGTTTTCTTTTCAGTAAATACAGGCAGTTTGGTACCATTATTTAGGCTCATCTGTGATCTACCCCCTCCCATTAGACCCTCCTTGTTAATGAAAATGGGTCGTGCATTGTGGAGTTAGCCCCCAGTTATTGGTATGATAAATGTCTCTGCAAATCATGACCCAACATGTGACTCTGACATTCTTTCCACCCCCTCTTCCGCAAGATTTCCCTGAGCCATGTTGGGTTCATTTTTGGTCTGCTTCAGTGCTGAGATGTTGGGGGCCTCTGAGGCTCTGGCTCTCTGATTTGGTAGGAGTTGATTTTTCTCTGCGTTGATCTCCTTCCCCTTTGTGCTGGTATCCGGTTCACAGGAAAACATCACCCTTGCTTATTTCGCCAGTTGTCCTTAATTTCAGTTGGGCCCCTTTTGAGGTATGTTGGGGCAGCTCTCTTCTTAGGATCTGCATCTATCTGGAAAAGAGAAGCAGATTCTCCAACGGAGAGTAAGTTAGCATCCGGAAAATTGAGATAACACTTACTTTTTTGATAGACAGTGTGATAGGTTTAGGCCCTCTTATACCCCGTGATTGATGGTAGCTTGATATTGTAGAGTGGGCTTGTGTTTGGGTATGGTTCTGACTTGTTTCCCAGCTCCAGCTATGGGTCTAGTACCACTGAGTGGATCAGTTAGCCAAATCGAGAGCAATTGATTCCTCACCATGGCTGTGTACCACTATTGCACTTGTGTGGGCATCACATCCGGTTTTTTGTTACTAATTAGGTTAAACAGTGTGTTGCTTGGACACATCTTGGTCATTTCCCCCAGTCGCCTATGTAGCGGCTTCTGGCACTAGACACGCTGACTGTCTGGGGTCTGACTCTCTCCTGGCTTCCTTTTATTTCCTTTTATTTGTTCTTTTGTACCAGTGCCTTTGGGGATCTTTCTAATGTCTAAGTCCTTTTACACCCCATGATTCTTTCTTTTGCTCTGCATTATGACTCAATAAAATATTATGGTAAGCATTTATATATTTATATATTATTATGTACCAGGAAATAGAGCATGTACCTTTCTTTAATTCATTTGTTCCTCAGAATTACTCCATGACTTATGTACTCAATAAATTCTATGCTGAAAGTGGTTACGTTTTCCCAGAACCACAGTGTGAGAAAGGTGGCAAAGCTGGGGCACAGAGACAGCGAAGTCTATGAATTCAGAACTTCTGTAGCCACAGACAGCATGTAGCCAATGTTCACATTTCTGTATTTCTGCCAAAAAGGAATTTTCAGAAAATAGTTTACTCAGTAATTACAGGCCTATCTCATCCATTCCCAGTGTTTTTTTTTTCCTATTTTTATTTTGTATTTGTTTAAATATTTAATTATATTTCAAACATATAACATGGATATATGTGTGTGTTTCCTATTTTCCACATGCTTATGACTCTGTCCCAGCCTTTTTCTAGACCCCAATTTCCCTTAAATAAATCCCATATATTCAAATGAACATTTGGGACCAGTGGTTTTGTTTTTATTCATACCCACCATTACAAATTATAACCTTTCTCAAACTGCATATAATTTAAATGTGCTTTATGATTTTCCCACTTTAACAAACATCCCATATTCATATTGAACTCTAGACTTTGATGTCTCAGTAAAATCTTTCCTCCCAAACTTCACTGGTTATCTACTGAAGGAATCCTCATTCACATATGTGATACTATCTTCAAGCCAATAGCACCACAGCATTGGTTTCTAATCCTTAGTCCATTAAGTTTTCTTAGTGAAAGATGAAGGTTTTATCTCCTCTTCCCTCTCAACCCAGCTGAGACCTCAGAGACTTTGACTCACCCATTCCCCTACTGACACCCTCATTTTCTTTTGTTCATGTATCTGCTTGGTCAAATTATCTCCTCATCAATATTAAAGATGTGGATTTGGGGAAAACAAAAGCAAAAAAAATAATGCTTATGGATTTCACTTTGAGTTTATAGTCACCTATTTTCTGTGGATCCTTAGACTATGCTGAAGTATTTCCATAAGTTCCATTCCTTCACTCTACAAATATAATTTAGAGTAACTTCATAACTTTACTTTCACCTCAAATATTTACCACTTCTATGCTATTGTTGGTAAATCAGAAAACAAAAATAAAAAATAAAACTAGCGCTCTCTATCACCTAGCACCGGTCACTGATGTGCCTTTAATCCTGATTTGCAGTGCCTACATTTTGTTGCAGTCAATAAAATTTTCCTGCTTTACATTGAAAACCAAAATTTCCTCTTCCAGGGTGGTCCCCCCAAATTCAAAATGCTCAAAGGCTGTGCTCATCACCATGTTTATCTCTCTTTACCCTGTCCTTGAAAAATATGTTGTCTGTTGAGAAATCTTATCTTCCTGGATCTCCTCCTACCTTCTCTAAACTTTCCTTGTCACCTTGGCTGGTGGCCTTTCCCTCCCATCCTTCCCATTGTTCCCCACTCCCCTTCCCATCCTTTCTGTCTTCCCCCCACCCACCTTCCAGTTTATTCCCTTTCCTTCCTTCATTTCCCTTCTGTTCTCTAAAACCTCTTTCTGCCTCAAAGGGGCCAGTAAGGCCATGGCTTTAACCATCTCTGTTTCCCACCTTTACACTTACCTCCTCAACACAAGCTTCCCCCACAAGTCCAGGCTTAAATGATGGATAAGCCTTAAGCTAAACCTAGCCAGATACAAAACTCTTAAGACCTATTTTTGCCACATCACACACTTATCTAAATCACTTCTTTCTTGTTTTCACACATGCCTCCATCTTTCCATTAGCTACACACTTGGGAGTCTTTCTTGATTTGCCTCTTTACCCTAAGTGATTGAGCCAAAGGCATTACATGATTATTTTTTTATTGTTTTCTGCTCTATAAATCTTAGTAGACCAACATATTCTTCTTAATACCTCGATATCTCAGTGCAAAGAGTACTATCTACCACATGGTAGTAAGTATTAGTTTTCCTAATGAATGGTGAGTAAGTTGAATCCTCAGTTCCAGTTTTGTTGGGCAAGTTGTACTTTCACATAATTCCCTTAAATAATTGTTTGAGGGGGTGTTAACTTTCATTCTTTAATTGTTCACAGTGACTATATGTAATTGCTAGAGGCTGTATTGGCCTTCACACTGCAGTCCTTCTGGATGGCCTCTTCATTAATAGCTCCACAAACAGAAAGGTTTTCAAACAGGATTCTAGGCATGCATGTGCTGTATCAATGATTACATTTTGATTTGTCCCTACACTGTAAGCTCCTAATTACAAATATCAAGAACAACCCCTGGTTCTGCATCACTTATAATAAGGAGGTAGAGAAAAGATGGCTTAGGAAGCAATATAAAACAGTAAACTTCTGCACAGGCTGCACCTAAAGCTTTCTATAATTCATCCTCACCATATCAACATAAAGCAATTTTTATCTTCTTTTAATGCCATAAGAAAACCATGTACTGAGGTAAAAGCAAACAATCTGTCAAACAAACCAGTTGGAGAGATGACTCAGAGGTTAAGAGAATATCCAGTGCAGGCATGGGGGCCTGAGAGACCATGCAAGTTCGGTCCCGGTACCCACAGCAACAGCGGGACATGACCACACATGCTTCTGACCTCAGTACTATAGAGGAGCATTGACACAAGACTTAAAGGAGAACTTACAAAATGTGGCAAAGCCCAGGATTAGTAAGAAACCTCAGCAGGAATAAATTGGGTTAAAGAGTGGTGGAGAGAGATACCCAAGGTTCTGTTCAGGCCACAGCAGGGGAACACACCCTACTGCAGGCAAGCTCATGGCCAGGCATGTGCCACATACACCTGAAGTACACACACCAACAAAGGATAAAGCTGACTTTGGCAGAGCTTCCAATAACCATTCAAGAAGTTCATTTAAACAGTGGACTAATGAAAAGTGAACTTTTCAAGCTAAATCAGGATTTGTGGATTTTTTTCTTTTCAGTATTAGCTGTGAGTAATATGTTCTTTGGCAAAAGGAGAATCAAAGCAAAAAGTGTGTGTTCCTTGCTCTCTGAAATGTAACAGCAAGAATATCTGATTCATGTCTGTGGAAATTCCTTCATCTGCAGATCAGTTTCTGTGTCTTCAGAGCTCAAGACATACTGCTAATTTTCAAAGTGGATTGGTGTGATGACTACATCTGGAGGCAATATCAAGGCCCCTTTTGTAAATTCTTATGATCTTTGACTTATACCTTAGAGAATGTGCAGTGACTTCACAGATTTGACATACCTAAAAAGCAGTTCCCAGCGGCACTACTCTCTTCTTTAAAAGGCATACTCTGTAATAATTTACTGGAAATATAAGACTATATTTTTCCTTTATGTGAGCTAAAATTTCATTAGTGATTAAGCACTGTGAACAGGGCACAGATATCTGAGCTTAATCTGTACTTTTTTGAAACTGAAAAGTATCAGACATAATTATATTTAAAAATTACAGAAGATCAACTGTCTTTAAAATATGTAAGGAGAACATACCTAATTAACCTATTATGCCAGTATTTTAGTATAGCACTGTTTTCAATATTTTACATTGTGTTATGTTGAAACATCTGTTGACTCTCCAGTTCCCTGTGTTTTGCTGGGCTTCCTTTGCATGTAGCATTATCATTAATCATTCATGTTTCTCCATTATCCAACTAATCTTTACTTTCCTTCCTTCTCAATAATTTTCAGAATGCTATAAAATTCATTGACATTTATATGGACAAATTAAAATTATTTGTCTCCAAACCAGAGATGTTGTTATTTGGAAATTAAACCATGCCACAGTCCTCTCTTCCACAAGTTTTGAATCAAGCTGGGTAAGACATACACAAGATTCAAGTAGATGAGACAATATGTAATATGATTGGTCAGAGATTTTGGCTAAGGATCTCAGTGTAATCAGGCTTCCTAAACTCTCCTTAGACTGGAGCCCAAAGGGACCACTGCCAAGGAGGGATTTGTTTCTGGATATTTACACTCATGCCTGTTGCCCCTTCCTAACACTGAGGGTTTATTCATACATCTACCCAACATATATGGAGTAGGTCCTCGGTCCAGGATCCACAGGCAGGAGTGAGCCAAGTGAAAGGATTTCACTCTAAGCTTCTTCCTACAAGAGAAGAGAAGCTGATGAGGTGACCCTTACCCACCTCAGGGTGATGTGGACATGAGAAAAGAGGACAGGCAGTGACATGGGCTTTTCCCCAGTTTTTGTGATCACTCACACTTCCCATTTTTCCTTCTGGGAAGAATGAATGAGAGGAGGTTATGTGAACAGACAGATCATGGTTATCCCCACATCATTTTATTCTGGGTGAGTAAGTACTTCCACAAAATGTTAGGGAGAAAACTTATCATATTTGGAATTTACAATGTTCATCCTATTGGCAGAATGAAGAAAAAAGTAAAAAGGGATTTATTAATGTCAATGGTTATACAAAGATATTCTTAAACTTGAATGGGCAAGTTGCCAGTAATTATGGATAAGTATCCCAATGTCATCAAAAGATCAATGGGAGTAACATGTGTCCCCAACATCCCTTTCTAGTCAAGTCTCTGATAGACCATGCACCATTCCTAAAACTGTTGACAAGTGTGTAGAGACTATGTATGCACATGTATATATATATTGTGATGGTTTGATTCAGGTGTCCCCCATAAACTTAGGTGTTCTGAATGCTAGGTTCCCAGCTGAATGGATATTTGGGAATTAATGCCTCCTGGAGGGAGTGTATTGTTGGGGGCGGGCTTATGGGCTTTATAGCCAGTTTCCCCATGCCAGTGTTTGGCACACACTTCTGTTGCTGTGGTCCATCTTATGTTGGCCAGGGGGTAATGTCCATCCTCTGCTCATGCCATCGTTTTCCCCTGCCATCGTGGAGCTTCCCCTCGAGCCTGTAAGCCAAAATAAATCTCTTTTTCCCAGAAGCTGCTCTTGGTTGGGTGATTTCTACCAGCAATGTGAACCTGACTGCAACAGTAAAGTGGTACCAGAAGTGGGGTTGCTGCTAGACACCTGACTATGTGGCTTTGGCCTTTTGGAGCTGATTTTCAAGAGGAATGTGGAAGGAGTTGAAACCTTGGCCTAAGAGATGCCTTGCAGTGCTGTAAGTACAGCTTGAGGGACTATTATGGTCAGAGCTACAAGACCTGAATGCAGTAAGAACTATGGACTGTGAGGTTTGGCTTATAAGGGCAAGAAAGAGCTTTGCTTGGACTGGGCTAGCAGTTTGTGTGAGAAGCTTCCTCTTATGCCCATGTCCTGAGAAGTTGTGCAGGGTTGCTTTGCGTGGAAATGAGCTTGTGTGTGCAGAGGGATATGGCACAGAAAGAAAAATCTTTGGGTGAATTGTTCCCCATTCAGCTGCAACTGAGAGATTACAACTTTGAGACTGGGCTAGCTGACCTGTGCTAGGGCAACAAGAAGAATGTCAACTCTTTTGAAGGGGCCTGAGTGCTCAAAGAGTGTCCTGTTCTTCAAAGTCTGCTTTATTCCCCCCTGGATTAACAAATTGGCACCCTACCTGGTATTGTGGAGTATAAGAAGTGCTGGAAAGAAGGTCATTGAGTTTGCATTGAGTCTTGTGTTTTGGAAATGGCCATGGGCAGTGTGAAGCAGGTTTGCTGGTTGCCTGCATAGAGACCCCATGGGGCCATGAGGATGAACCGTGGCTTGCAGTGGAGACCCAGTGGAGATGCTGGGACCATGAGATGGCTGCCGAGATGCTGCCAGCCCTGATGAAGTTTTCCAGGACTGTGAGTAGCCTAGTTGGAGGGGTGGAATTGGAATGCCAGAGACTTATTACTGGTTAGAATTATCGGACTTGAAGATTTGTCACTGGCTAGAGTTGTTGGACTTGAAGCTACAGAGTTTGATGTTTGCCCTGGTTGTTTAAATCTTGTATTGGTTGAATGTTTTTATGCTATGCCCAATGCCATCTACTGCAGTGTGAATATTTATTCTGTGCCATTATGGGTTTTTTGAGGTTATTTTTTGGTATGATGGCTCAGTTAAAGGATCTTGAACTATGGGGATGTATGAACATCATTGGAATTGATAAAAACTGTGGGTACTTTTAAAGTCAGACTGAATGTATTGTATTTTACATCATGTATGGATATCAGTTTATGGGGGCCAGGGGTGGAATGTGATGGTTTGATTCAGGTGTCCCCCATAAACTTAGGTGTTCTGAATGCTAGGTTCCCAGCTGATGGATATTTGGGAATTAATGCCTCCTGGAGGGAGTGTATTGTTGGGGGCGGACTTATGGGCTTTATAGCCAGTTTCCCCATGCCAGTGTCTGGCATACCCTTCTGTTGCTGTGGTCCATCTTATGTTGGCCAGGGGGTGATATCCATCCTCTGCTCATGCCATCGTTTTCTCCTGCCATCGTGGAGCTTCCCCTCGAGCCTGTAAGCCAAAATAAATCTTTTTTTCCCAGAAGCTGCTCTTGGTTGGGTGATTTCTACCAGCAATGCAAACCTGACTGCAACATATATGTATATGTATGTATATGTATATGTACATGTATATGTATATGTGTATATATGTGTATATATATGTATATGTGTATAAATATGTATATATATGTATATATGTTATTTATTTATTGGAGAGGGAGAGAGAGAGAGATGAGGTGGGGAGAAAGAGAATGGGTACACCAGGGCCTCTGGCTTACATGGGTTCTAGGGAATAAACCTGGGTCTTTAGGCTTCACAGGCAAGTACCTTAACCACTAAGCAATCTCTCCAGACCAAGAGATTATTACTTACATTAACAGAACACATCTTTATATTGTAATCACTAGAAAATATAATATCAATAATGAACTGAATTTACCATGGGACTACCAGCACAATTGCCTTTTTCTTTGCTATGTAAAATAGATTAGCTTTACCTACTATCTTAACGTTTAATCAAGTTACAATACACACAGTTGCACTTTTTATAATTTTTTTTTTTTTTTTTAGTTTATCGAGGAAGGTTCTCCTTCTAGCCCAAGCTGACCTGGAATTCACTATGGAGTCTCAAAGTGGCCTTGAACTCATGGCAATCCTCCTACCTCTGCCTCCCGAGTGCTGGGATTAAAGGAGTGTGCCTCCACGCCCAGTTATAATATTGTTCTTATATAAGGTCAATTATGAGAGTTTGTGTAATGTCTTTCTTTTTAAGTCAAGGTACAGCTTGCTCTCACTAAGTGCAACATTATAGGAAAAATATATGTAAAATGCCATTTTCTTTATTTTACATTTACCTTAAAAAATAATAGACTTGGGGGCTAGGGAGATGGCTCAGCAGATAAATATATTTGCTTGCAATGTCTACTCACCCATGTTAGATTCCCCAATATACACTTAAATTCAGATGCAAGAAGTGGAGCATGTGTCTGGAGTTCATTTGAAGCAGCCAGAGGTCCTTGAATGCCCATCCCATTCTCTCTCTTCTTCAAATAAGTAAGTGAATGAATAAATAAATGTAAAGTAGGCTGGGGAGATATTCAAGTGACTAAAGCCATGTGCTTGCCAACCCTGCTAGCCAGGTTCAATTCCCCAATAACCATGTGGAACCCTACACATGAAAATGGTTTGTAAGTCTGGTATTCGTTTGCAGTGGTAAATGGCCCTGGAACTCATACTCCTGGTCTGTCTGTCTCTCAAATAAATAAATAAAATAATTTTTCAATATATTTAAAAATAGTAGACTTTCTTTTTTAATTGATTTATTTATTTGAGAGAGTGAGAAAGAGAAAGAGGCAGACAGAGAGAGACTGAGGGAGAAAGTACCAGCACAAGAGAGAATGGATGCACCAGGGCCTCCAGCCACTGCAAACGAACTCCAGATGCATGCACCACCTTGTGCATCTGGCTTATGTGGCTCCTGAGGAATCAAGCCAAAGTCCTTTGGCTTTGCAGGCAAATGCCTTAACCATGAAGCCATCTCTCCAGCCAAGTAGACTTTATTTTTGAGCACAAAACAAAGTTCCAATGTCATCTTTAGCATGTCTTACTTCTTCCCTCACCACATGCATCAATGTAGTTCATCTGTTATAGATGTTTGATCAATACTGATACATAGGTATTAGCGCAGGGTTAACCAGGGTTTACACTGCACATTCTCAAGGTTCTGAAAAGATGACTCGAATTCACCATCACCATGATGGTATCATACAGGATATTTTCACTGCACTATACTCTACTTGGATGTTTGTCCTTAAGTCCTTCTCTGCAAGGCCCTGGCAATCAGTTATTTTTGGTTTCAGTAATACTGTTTTTTCCTTAGTATCAGAGTTAGATGATATAGCATGTGGGCTTTTTATGTTGATTTCTTTCACTAATCAGTATGTTTTTAAGTTTCCTCAATGTTTTCAGGGAGCCTGATACCTAATTTCTTTTTATATTGACTAGCATTCCATAGCATAGATGACCCAGTTTGTTTACCCATTTTTCTATGGGAATATATCTTGTTGGCTTCTAAGACTTAGAAATTATGGGAAAAATAATTTAAATACTTCTGTTAAGATCCTTTTCTAGACTGTCACCTGGTTTTGGAAACTGCATGTACTTTTGAAGATTCATAAATAACCTAGGGCTGAGAAGATAGATGGCTCAGTGGGAAAAATACTTGTCACACAGAAAATGTTGGCTGTGGCTGCACATATTGGTAATCTCAGTGCGGGAAGGCAGAGTCATGTGGACCTAGGGCTTGCTGCCCAGCTCAATTTGCCAAATTGATAAGCTCTGGGTTTAGCAACTCTGTATCATAGAATTAGGAGAGCAATTGAGGATGATAACTGAGGTCATGATCTCTGGTCTCCACACACATGCACACCTGTGCAGAAAGACCCACACTATCATGAAGACCCACACTATCATGAACACCACACACAAAAAATTAATCTCTGAAAGAGTATCTTTCCATTACACTGGTCAATTTGCTGTGCCCACATGTATGCAATGTACTAGTCATCAAGGTATGTCCTTCTGTCTAATGATCACACCACAAATTTCTGACTCAAATGTTGTGACTTGCTTAACTTCTTTGTCCATTTGCCTCTACCCTTGCTCTTCCTTGAGGGCCCATCTGCACAACTTCATCATTATATTCTACCATTCTTAGTTCCACCTTTACTTCTTTGCCTTTTATTGTCGTATCTCTCAGGGAGAAGATTGGGATCTTATCGGAAACTCACTGGTTCACTAGACTGCAGACTGCCACCACCCCCCACCACCCTCATCAGCTCCCTCTTATGCTCTTGCTGTTCTGTCTTTTAGCCATAGTCACATAATTGTCTGTGCTCATTTAGGGAGGGTGAATGAGCAGTATTTGCTTGACCTGTTGAGCAAACGGCTGGCTGAGGTTGCTTTGTGTAACACCGGTAAGCTGAGTTCTCAGAGCAACGGAATGTGGTCAGGTACATTTTGAAGTTAATGCCACAGGGGTGATGTTCTTGAGGACAGGCGAAAGAACTCCATGGAAAACTATTGTGCCTATACATGGCAGAATGTGATCTCCAAATGTGTCTTCCTGGTAACCCCTTTCTTCCTGAGATGCCAACAAATGCTTGGGAAAATTGAGTTCCAACCCCCCGTGTGTCTTCTTCATATCTTTAGCTCTTGCCTGTGATTTGCATGTCCCATCAAGGTCAAGAAATGAGGACGCCATCCTTATTTACAGGTGAGAAAACTGAGTAGTGAAACATGTAAGACAACCCCTAGTGCCACAAGGTGTGGAAATCAAGAAGGCAGTGCTATTTTCTGGCCCCTTTGGCCTGTGTACTCTCTTCTACAAGGGCAGACTTCACAACCATGGCCATTTGTCTGTGGCTGGATTGTGACGGTGTCATGTCAGTGGGGCCAGAGCAACACATTTAATGACACAGCTGGGAAAACTTAAAAGCCTGCTCTCGGCTGGGTTGTAAGTGGAGGTTAATGCAACGGTGTCATTACAGCCTTTGCCCTCAGCCCCAAACCACAGCACAGATCAGGAGCAACCTAAAGGTTCCACTGGGGGTTGGCTCAGGTCTGAAGGAAGGGCCGAGGTCAGAATGGAAATGCAGAGCAGACAGGGAACTGTTGAGCCCAATGCCAAGTTCAAAACTGCTCAACGAATCCCACATGACCCCAGCCTACCCTGGCCTGCCAATTAAAACAAAGAGATCTTCTTCTGCTAGAGTTAAAATCTGGGCAGTCCAGCATTTCTTGGACTAAAGACCCAGTGATTGAATGTGATTCCATTCCTAATCAATCCTTTTCAAACTAACATGCTTGAAACAAGAGCATCCTACCTGCTCAAACTATTTTTTTTAAATAATCCCACTGCCACTAAATATAACACTCTAAAGCCCCATCACACTCTTGAACCTCCTACTGTGTACTATATCTTTAATTTCATAATATATGCAGTTTTAAATTCAACATTTATTTTTAACACCTATATTTTAATGAAACATGAAATATAAAATGAAACTCCAGTCTGCCTTGTATGAGCACGAAGAAAAATCCTAATTACCTGTTTCAGAAGTGTGAAGCGCTTTCTAATTTTCCACCAGCCAGTTTCCTTAGACAGCACTCAGTACTATAACTATTTATGCCAATTGTGCTATTTCATGCATAAAATTACCACATTATTGTTGGAATAGATGCCAAAGAGATATCTAAGCAGGGTGCAATCACTTCAGTTTCTATCAAATTGGGCTCCTGAAAGGTATCATAAATTTTATTAGAAGGCAAGGGGCTAATGACAGCCAATCAGTGTTAATGCTGATAAAATTGCTGTATTTTACTTTATATAAAAAAAAGATGATATTTTTGTCAGAGTCCCACCTTTTGTTTTATTAAGAAAGCATCATGGCAAGTATATTGTAATCACATAAGATACTTAGGGGGCTGCTCATTTTAGCCAGGAGGAAGGGGTGGTATCCCTCTTGGGGTGCAGTGGTAGTGGGCTGTCAGGGAGCTTGTGCTCATAGCTACCTGATTAATGGTGGCGTAAAACAGAGCGATGCAAAAGGCAGCTCCCACGCGATGGGCACCGTAATTCAATTGCATGCAGCTTTATTCTCTCAGGGTCCACTCTTTGGGAAACAAATATTAATGTCCTACAGTTCTTATCGTGCTGTAAAAAAACTGTTTTCGATTAACCTGCCAATTGAATCTGGAGTGCTGAGTGGTTTTTAAGACTCCCTTGCCTCTTCCTGAGGCACCATGGTAAAAAGTGGCAGGTTAAGATGACACTGGAAAGGGAAAAAGAAAAAAAAGAAAAGTTTGCAGCAGAGTTCTGGCTCTTTGGAAAGGTGCTGAGCTGTAATTTTTTTTCAAGGTAGGGTCTCACTCTAGTCCAGGCTAACCTGGAACTAACTCTGTATTCTCAGGGTGGACTTGAACTCATGGCAATCCTCCTACCTCTGCCTCCCGAGTGCTGGGATTAAAAGTGTGCACCACCACACCTGGCTTTATATTTTTAACAGGAATAACAATCATTCATTACCAAGACCTTAAGGCTAAAGTGTATGACCTTGGGCAAATCATAGTCACACTAATGTCCCCGTGTTCTTCTCTCTAAAATGATGGCATAAAATGTGGCAATCTCTAAGGTAACCCTTTTGCTTTAAAAAATCCAATATTCAAAGTATATCACACACACACACACACACACACACACACACACACACACAAATTGTTACAATGCATATAAGATAAATGTATATGCACACATGGAGAGATTATTCTTTTATCTTTGTTGCTTTTAGCCACTTTTTTAATAATTATGTATATAGTGTGTGTATATAGTCATGATGGTACCATCATTAGCCTTCTCCCTGTCACCCCTTCTGCAGATTGTGGGGGGTGGCCTTCAGTTATGGGGAAGAGGAAATATCTCTGTGCATAATGACCCAATTTATGGGCTTTAATAATCTTTCCACCCCCTCTTCTGCAAATTTCCTTGAGCCATGTTGGATTCATTTTAGGTCTATTTCAGTGAAGGGAGGTCTTTGGAGTCTCTGTGTCTCTGGATATATGGTTTGGTAGGAGTTGAGTGTTCTCTGTGTCTGTCTCCTTCACCCCTGTACTGGTACCAGGTTCACTGAGAAAGCATGTCTTGCTTATTACCCCACTAACTCTATAGTTTCAGATGGTGCCCAGATGGGCTGATTTTCTCCTCAGGTTCTGCTTCCATCTGAAAAAAGGAAAAAAATTCTCCAACAAAGAGTGAGGTCAGTGCAAGATACATGGATATTCATGCTTATTTTAGAGAGAATTTAATATGTGTAGGCCCTCTTGTCACCCACTATTGGTGGGAGCTTAATATTGGAGAGCTGGCTCCTTTTTTGATATGGTTCTGACTTGTTTCCCCATTCCAAGTATGGGTTCCATTCCACTGGGTGGATCCCTTAGCCAAATCAAGAGCAGTTGGTAACCCACCATGGCTGTGTGCCACTATTACACTTGTGTGAGCATCATGTCAGGTTGATTGTTTTTGAGTAGCCTAGACCATGAGTTGCTTAGGCAGATGTTGGTCATTTTCCCCAGTTGCTCATGTAACACCTTCAGGCACTAGACAAGCTATCTGGGGACTGACTCTCTTCCAGTTTCCAGCCAGGTCACTCAATGTTTCATCCCAGTGTCTTTGGAAGTAGTGTCTTACCATTAATCTTTGGTGAGTCATCAAGTACTCTGACAGAATTCTGTCTTCTTTTGGGAAACTTTGTAGGTCTCTCTGATCAACAGCTCATTGTGGATGTTACCCACATGCTGGTACTGGGAGTTACAGGTCAGTGCCAAGGGAGAAGAAGGGAGAAAAACATAGGTAATATAAAAGACAAATAGAGAAAAGAGAGAGACAGAGAGAGAAGAAGATTGAAGATAGTCTTTATCATACCCTCTCCAGGCCCTTGTGAATTAGGTATACCTCTTAGCACTTGATCAAGGTTCAACTCTTTTGTATGTCTTTCGGGATGTAGAAGCCACTTTTTACCTGAACTTCTATCTGAGGGATACTGATGTTACCAAAACCAAGGCAGCATGGGCAGGGTGGTTTCTCTTTTTGTCATTACTTTGTTCCAGAGAGAGCATACTAAGGTAGTATAGCTCACTGTCATCATCAGCTAGTAAAAATAAAAGTAAATTAGTCATTCAAATGTTCTTTCAGAGTGGCATAAAAGCAGTACAGGTAAATTTCAGCTTTCTAGTGCATACAAGAACATCAGGATTTAGGCATAATTAGAGAAAAGGTTGGTCTCATACCCAAATATATTTCAAATTCTTCAAGGAAAAGGGTATTTTTGTTCTTTGGTATATTCTATCTCTCTCTCTCTCTTTGTATGTGTGTGTGATGTAAGTGTGCATGTTGCATTTGTATGTGAGCACATGTGCATGGAGGTCTTATGTTAACATTAGGTGTCTTTCCCCATTGCTCTCCACTGTTATTTATTGAAACAGGGTCTTTTACTTGTATACAGAACCCTATTGTAGCTAGCCAGCTTGTCACAGGCACTCCCTGTCTCTATCTCCCTAGTGCTGGGGTTACAAGCAGTTCACTGCACCCTTTCTGGCATTGATGGGTTGTTGGGCCCTGAAAGGCCCAGGTGTGAGGCCTAGTGGAACTTCCTGAGCCTAGCTAAAGTTTGGCGACCTGTCTCTGGCCAGCTATGACTCAGCAGGATGCCTAATGGCTTTTGGCCTGCTATTTCCATTTCCGTGTGTTAATTGTAATTACCATTTCAATAGTTAAAGTTTACTATTGGCCCTTACCTCTTCTCCCACCCTAAAATCCCCACCTTTGTCCCCAACATGATATAGGCAACTGCTCAGAGTAAAAAAGCGAGTTGTTTCTGCATGGAAAAGACTCCCGACTCAGTGTGCTTTTTCTCTGGTGGCCACGAGAGGTTTCTGAGTCGTCCGACGCTCATCATCCCCTCAACCCCTAGGGAGGAACCAGCAGGCCTGGTCCTTCCCTTGGCACTACCTGAGCGGGAAGGAGCCCCGCAATGGGTGCTGGGAATTTTGAGCTCAGGTCCTCATGCTTGAGTGGTACTTCTCTTCTCTTGGTACATTTTTATTGTACAACATTAAGTAGCCACTCAAAAGCCATCTTGCAATTCAGTGGTTAGGGGTGATTGAGAAAATGCATGAAAACATTGGTGCTAAGAAAGCTGGCTGCCAAATCAAGTGTCTTTAGTTAATATCATCCTGGGCACAGAGTCCAAGACCCTGCACTAGCTAAGCTTGAACTTTTCCACTGAGTTACACCCTGAACTGTCTTCCTTGAAGCAGGAAGTATACAATAGATACAAAGCAGGCATCTGGTTACAGCTGCATATCCTAATTACTGCTCTCATTTACCCATCACCAACATCTAATTTAAAGAGTTATATATTTCTTTAATCTTCACTAGATGTCTGGTTGGATGGACCATGTGATAATATTCCATCAGTTAGAGTTACTAATTATAGCACTATCCCAGGGATTTCTGGAAGCTTAAGGGCGTGCATTCACAAAATGAACATATAATATAATTATATCAATCAGCACATACATTTTTTAGGTATTAATAATTTGCTAAGTTTCTGAGACTTAGGTCTAATAAGAATAGTTTTGTGTTTATCAGTCATGGGTGCTACAAGTGATTGTGTGCCATATAAGCTTATGGCCAAGGGGGGAGTGGAGATATGCCAAGCCATGCAGCTAGTGTGAGGGGAGGCCATCATAGGGTCATATGCCTTTTTACTCTAGGAAAGCATTATCCAGTTGTCTAACCACACATCCACAGATGAGGCATGCATCCGGATGTATGCAAATGGATCACGAGACACAAAGGACTAATAGAATAAATTGATTTTAAAATCCACTATGGTCCACTGGTATGCTGACTAGTCTCAAATTCAATCAGTTTCTATACAGCTATATAGTAGCTGGAGTCTGAGAAATATTTCAGTACCAAAGTCAGCTTATCTGGGTACTTTAACCCATGGCCTTTATTTCTCATCCAGCCAATCTATACTAGGATTTATCTGAAGTAGGGATGCAGAGTGAAACACACCCAAACAGAAACACTCAAAACTAAAGAAACTGTGAGTTGCTTCAGCAAGAGGGCAAGAGGCAAAGCTCCTTTGGCAATAGGGAGTCAGGCATGCACCCCTATCTTAAAAGCAGTGAAGAGGTATAATACTGTCATAATGATCACACAGTTGCCCCATTCGCAAAAGACCATCTAATGACCTAGGGAATTTCTCTGTTGTAGTTTGAATGGATCACCCCCATTATATGCAGGATTTTATTACAGTTTGAAAATTAGATCTGTGGCCACTGGCTGGAGGCGGTGTCACTGTGGGTGTATCCTAGGGTCCAGCCCTAAAATGTGGGGGTGGATCTGGAATTCCAGTCTAAAGATATGCAGAGTGCTTGTCTGGGGTTCCTGAAGTGTGCTTGCTTGCGCTGGTGATGGTCTGCTTAGGCCTGAAAGTGGGCCAGCTTCTTCTGCCATTATGGAACTCCCCCTGACTCTATAAGCTTCAAATAAATCCCTTCTTCTTCCTATAACCTGTGTCTGGTCTGCAGGTCTGCAGTGACCTGAAGCAGTCTGCTACATGCTCTTTTATGATTGCTTTAGTGATTCCCACAGTTACTGTTACCTTTACACACAGCTTCATTGTAGTTCAAAAATAGAATACAAATAACTCTGGAACATGTTAACTACATCTGAATGACTATACCACTCAGCTAGAATATGAGTGTAATCTGAGGTAATAAATCCTGAGATTGGGATAGGACAGAAGAATTACCCCTTCTCTGAGGTCATATACGCAGTCAGGCAATCACACAAGACATGTCTGCAGGGAAACAAGACCTTGTTTGCATCAATTCAAAGTGCATAGGGTCAAAGACAGATATTGTTTTTAGATTTGACTTGATATAGCCAGGTATAAAAGGAAAGCACTGTAGTCATCTAATTTACCTTGCAAGCGGTATATATCTATGATCTTGGCCTTATGTAAGAATCACTTCCTGCTCTCAGCCCTGGGCCATCCCTCATCCTATTTTCAAACTTCATACCTTCTCTAAAGTGATCATCCTTCATCCCATCCTAGACACCTTCCATAACAGCGCTCCTCTGAGATTTAACATTTGCTTTCAAGTTGAATCAAAATGTACCTAGAAGCTTCCAAACACATGTCATAAACATAGCCTGTGCCCTTGAGTTGGTTAAGATCCAGTTGAAATTAAGTCCATTGGATATCTAAATAACAATCAAAATTTTGCATAAATTTTACCTGTAAAGTTGTCTGAAGATAATGCATGACTTATCACCAGTGATTATGTCTAGTAGCCGCTGAAATGAGAGGTTAAGGAAGCAAAGTCTTGCTGTGAGCTGTGAGCAGTGGCATGAGTTGGAGTCTTGCAGCATTGTCTAGGTTTGCAGTAAGAAGTTTGTATTTTCAATAATTTATCTCATTTTTTCAAGACCCAACATGGCTCTTCTGATGATACATGGTTATGAAACTCTCAAGCCCAACTTAAGGAAAATGCATGTATGGATAAGGTAACACCTTGTGTAAACTATGGATTGAACACGAGGCTAGGTGAGAAGACATGGCAATTTGAATGCAGGTAAAATGGGAGGACCATCAAAGGGCTTCATTTCTATTTGGTGTGGTAGATGTTTTGCCACAATTCTAATCTTTAGGCATGGAGGGTAAGTGGTAGATGTTCTTGGTCTCTTGAAGGAAAAGATTAGTGGAAAAAAAGAATAAAATGTGTGACAAATAGGTGAGAACACAGAAGTCTAGGAGTTTTAGTCATTTCTAGAAAGGGAAGACAAAAGAGGTGTCAGCAAATGCATCATGATAAAGATGGGTTGGCAGAAGCAGAACTGAAGATATGGGCAGATGATGTGAGTGGCAGCATGTGGCATATTTATATGGCATGCAACTAGTATTTCTATAAAACTATTTTGTGATATCATGAACCATTTGGGGTAACAATATAATATTTGAATCCTCTATTGACAAAAGTTCATTATTTCATGCACATACTGAATACTTTAAGTCTTAGTAATAAACCCATGGCCAGTATATCTTGTAATCCTTATTGGTTTATAGCTATGCAGTCTATTTGTTCTCATTTATTATCTTGTATATGAACTCAGACAGTTGTCTCTGACACTGAATCTTAGGTGGTAAAACTAGAGAAGTTTCCGCCACAAGATCCTTTTTTGTGAACAGAACATAATGCATGAGATCAGCAAAGCAATAAGAGGATCTGAGTACCCTATCCGAAATATAAGAAATTCAGTTAATGTCACAGCAGGATTTCTTTAATAAATCAATGGAAGTTTGCAGCTCTTGTCCTTGAAGATTCTAGAGCCAAAATCTTTACAATTCAGACTTTGAGTACCAAAGGAAAAGAGATGTAAACATACAAAAATTATTTATTCTTTAAAATTTGACAGGGAACAGATAATCTGCCTGGTTTACTGGTTATGCAAAGATTTTAGTTTTTGTCATTCCTAATTCTTCTTTTTAAATATTTTTCTTTTAAATTTATTTTCAAGGAGATAGAGACAGAGAGAGGTGGTGAGAATGGGTGTTCCAGAGTTTCTAACTGCTGCAAACTGCAGATACATTCACCACTTTGTGCATCTGCCTTAATGTAGGTCTTGAGGATTGAAATCAGGCTGTTAGGTTTTGCAGGCAAGTACTGCTTAGCCATCTGTTCAGCCCCTAATTTGTCATACTTAAGTGATTCTAAGGAACGCAATCCTAAATTTAATTTATAGGACATTTTAAGGATAAGCAGTTAGTTGGTGATGTGTTTCTATTTCCAGGACTGCAAAAACAGTACTGTACAGTCAACTCCACATCAGGGTTATAAACATTAGGAATTATATTCATTGCTTCAGAATAAAGTAAGTGAGATAAAATCAATAGAGCATGCACTTAGGGCTTTTTAAAATTACAATATCTAAATGACAACAATCCATGCGTTACTCTGGCCCCTAGTCTTCTCTTCCTACCCTTTATGTGTTGGGCCTTACTTGTGTTCATGTTTTTCTTTTCTTTTTCCTTGTACGTGTTGTGTTTTCACTATTTCCCTTCTCTGTGTTGACATTCACGTTGCTATCTCTCGTCTAACAATCACTCCCCTCAGCATATCTATACTTCCACTGACACTTTATCCTTGGCCCTCAGAAGTCTGTATAATCTTATCATGAAAAAGGGACATGATTTCTTTGAGACACTTAGCATGCATTTCCTTGTAACCTTTTCAAGACTCTAATCACAATGAAGATGTTCAAGCAAACTTGAGAGAAAATTGAAGTAACATGAAATAAACTGGAGTAGAGATGGGAAAGAATCTGTGCATGTCAGAGAAATTACAGAATTATTATCAGTGTGGTGTAAGAATCAGACATCTGGTTGACTAAGCCCAAAAGCTTCTAAATATATGTGTGTATGGATGCATCCACATGACATAAAGGTAGACTATGGAAAAATAAGGGGATTAGGAGGAGTGGAACAGTAAAGGGCACTAGGGGTAAATATGACCAAAGTACATGATAAACTTGGACGAAAATGTCATTACTAATCTTATCACTTTATACAATGTATATAGATAATAGTTTAAAAACATATTAAGCACTAGGGAGATGATACCTAAGTTGGTAATGTGCTTGCCCTTGAATGTGGATCTAAGTTTGATTTCCAGAAGTCAGATGTGATAGTAGAAGCTTTGAATCCTAGTGGTGGGGAGGCAGAGACAGGTAGGCCTCTAGAGCATACTGGCCACCCAATCTAGTCTACTTAACAAATTATAGGCCAGAGATAGGCCTTGATTCAAAACAAAAAGGTATATGGCATCTGAAAATAACACCACAAGTTGTGCTCTGTCTCCCATGGGCACATGCACATATAAATACACACACACACACACGCACACACACACAAGATAATTAGCTCACAAGCTTAGTTTTCCAGTGGAATGACTTCTGCTTTGCTATACCAGGCTCTATGTCTTCTGTTTACATATTTATCCTCTCTATCACATTGTTTATACATCAGCAAAATACAAAGAGGGAGGATAAAGATAATGACATCACAGTCCCAGAGTGAGCTACTGTAAGCAAGCTGGCAAGGTGTTGAACAGAGTCCTAGACCCTGAATTAATTTGCAAACAAGCCACTCAGTATCAAAAGAATTGAGTTCCAATCAGCTATAAGAATAATAGTTCCAGATTAAAGTTTGATTATCTTAAAGGCATTTATCCATTTAGAGTTTAATGCTGTTTTCTTCCATAAAATGGCTAGTTTTCATTTCATTTAAATTTTATTTGGAAAACATATTTATCTATACAAAGCTTAATAAGCCAGAGTTTCTCAAAAATCATTAAGGAAAAATAATGTGTAGCTTCACCCATCTAGACTCTAAATTCCCATTTCCATAAGTATTATTTTCATTCTCTATGTTTCCTTTCATATACTTAAATAACTTAGTATTCTGTTCTTGTTTAGTTTTAGCTATTATCTGTTGAAATCCTGCTATGTAAGATGAGAACCTAGCCCTGTTAATAATTTTACCACATGCTAGAAACACATCCATGTACATTCTGAACTTGCTCCTAGCATATCACAACCTTTCATTAAAGCAATTGAGTGCTGCAAGTTATGTATTACTTTAAGGTCAACCCATTTCATGTGTCAGCAGATTCTCTTTGCAGAAGAATATGGTATTTACAAAGGAGTTAGTATTTACCTCGAGATTTCATTTTTTTGTGTTTTCTGTATCTTTCACTAATCTCCCCTGACCACTCCCACACATTTAAATCTGTTTAGCCATGATTTTCGTTGTTTATTTGTTTGAGCCTCCTAAGGTTGCCCATATTCTTGATGTCATCTGACCTGAATTATCATGTTTAAAATCCCATTAGTTACTTGAAGAATTTGATTTGTTTCTTTCTCACTGGACCCTCTATGTTTCTTTTCTTCCGGTATTTTAATTTGTACCAACCTCAAGTTCCATTGGCAAATTAGTAAGTTGCTACAACTTACTAATAGTTGTAGCAACTTACTAATTTCAGTACTTTTTCTGGCCTGAAAGTCTTTACTCTATGTACCAGCTGACTATCTTTTGTCTTTAGCTTTTAGGGGAGACATTTAGCCCTATTACATGTTTATTCTTGACCATTTATAAGAAAAGTCTTTCCCAACTCTAAAGGCTCCTAGAATTTTTTCATTTAATGCCATAAGTATTTGATGGTACCATTTAATGCAAACTCAAAGAGTATCTTTGAAACTTTTACCTTTCCATTTTCTTTTTTCTATTTTTATGAAATCCTTCTTACTGAAATTATACATTTCCTTGAATGACTTAAATTCTTTCTTAGATTCACAAGACCTGAAAGACAATATTATCACCAGAAACGTAGTGTTAGAAGTCTTAAAGAATCATCACCAAGAAGGAAATGAGCAGACAGAACTACAAATTGGTACACAGAACTAATATCAGAAAGGAATGGTACATGAGAACATACTGAAGATTTTTTTTTTTGTATTTACATCTCCTTATAAGGTAATTTATAGTTTAAATAAAAACAAAAGTTGTGTTTGGTAATACACATTCACAACCATCATGTAAAAACTGATGTGCTTGTAAAATAAAATAAAACACAAGACTATGTTTAAAAACCAGAAAGGAAGAGAAACATATTGGAATATTCTCAAAACATACATGAGGGCAAGAGAGATGGCTTAACAGTTAAGGTACTTGCCTGAGAAGCCTAAGGACCCGTCTTTGATCTCTCTCCACACTCCTCATAAGCCAGATGCACAAAGGTGAGGCAACTGCAAGGTCACACATGCTCACTAGGTAGTACAAGCATCTGGAATTTGATTTCACTGGCTGAGGCCGTTGTATGCCAATTCTTTCTCTCTCTCCCTCTGTCTCTCTAAAAATATATAAAAATAATGCTCTAATAAACATAAAAAAATTCTTAAGTGTACATGAAACATTTACCAAAATATAAGATATCCTGGGTTATCAAATGAATCTTAGTAAATTATAAAAAATAATTCAGGTTATATAATGCATTTTCTCAAACTACAATGAAATGAAGATTGAATAGTATAATGATATCTTGAAAATATTTAGAAACATTTGAAAACAAATTACAAATAGCTAGTGTGTCAAAAAAAATAGATCAACACAGTAATTAGAACATACTCTGAACTGAATAGAAAAATGAAAGTTCATGAGAACTTATGGTATGCCACAAAAGCAGTCTCAAGAACCCGATATCACTGAATGATCAAAGTGGGAAGTGATCAGTCTCAGAAAAAGAATTATTCTCCCTATTCCAGAGAAACCAGGCAAAGAAGAGTAAATATAATGCTGATTAGATGCAAAACAGAAGGAACAATAAGGATTAGAGGGAACAAAATAGAAAAGCCATAGAGAAATATAAATGCGTCATTTACTTTTCTTTGTGATCAGTAAGAGCATTTCTTGGCAAAATTAAATAAAGCACACAGAAGACAAAATGTTATAAAGATTAAGAATGTGAAAGGTTTTTTCAGAACTATTTTCACTCGTGTTCAAATAAAACAAAAAGACTGCACAAAATAGAATAAAAGAATCCAGTAGCAGTCTTACTTAGTGGTGGCTTCACCTAGCAAGCTACAAAACCAAGTAGCCAGGCAAGATGTACCCACTATCTCATAGTGGCCTGACTGTCATGGGGGTACAAATTTCTCTCTGGAATTGAGGCCTGATTTACAGTAGGGAATTCAAGCTTTGTAAGAAAATAAAGTCAAAGGCTGGGAAGGTTATAAGCCCTCGGGGGGAACTAATACTGTTGATTGGCTAAATGGATATGTTGCACTCATAAGTTGTGTTTTAAATTTTGATGTTCATGCACATAGATTAGTGTTATTCTCACCTTTGGTTAGAAAAAGTTCTTTTTGGTGTTGGTGGTGACTGCTGGAGAGACTTAAATATCAACAAAGTACTGAGGATAAGTGACTGTTGAGTTCTCAGAGCTAAATAAGACATCTCTCTCACACCCTCCAATGCTGAGAGACCACTACATAAAATGTAGCAGAAAGAATATAAGAGCTGAAGTTTGGGGAGGAGTGCTTTGGAATGCTGTCTTCCAGACAAAGTGGCGCCTGCATTCCTGAGCCGCAGTTGCTGTCATTACCTGTGCAAGGCCGACATGTTACTACTGGGCCCATCCACACGTTGTCATGGATGATGGAAGGCACAAAATGACATCACCATAGAAGAGGGACTGCTTGAAAATAAGTAAATGCTCTGTGGAAATGGGATAGGAAAGAGAGACAACAGCTGGTGATGGCAAGGGATTATGTACTTGTATGAAATTCATCAATAAAACATTTATAAAAATGCAAAAGAATGCTGTAACCCAACAGGAATATTGGGATACCATGATCACATGTTTGTTGCTAAATTAATCAGTAAATAGTCTATATCTTTCTCTTTATATACATCTCTCTCTCTCTTTCTCTCTCTATATATATGAAGTAATACACAACAATACATATTATTTATATATCTACACATATGTTGTATGAATATAATTCTTCCATGTTTCTGTTTGCTAAAGCACTTCTCTGAAAAGCAACTAGTATTATAAATTTCTTAATATTCTTTTATGTATATTTTCTGTTTTTATGTCTGCCTTTTCTTTTAAAAATTTCTTCAAATATTATTGGTCTCTCGCTGTTCATATTTAAGAGGAAGTCACTAAAACACTAATTGAAATCCTAGCATATATGGACACATTACAAAAATGATGAGCTTTTTGTTAGGCTTTTTGGTCAGTGAATCTCCCATGTTTTTTTGTTTGTTTTGTTGTTGCTTTTCGTTAATTGGTAATTTGGTTGATTTTGTTTGTTCATTTGTTTGTTTTGTTTTCACAGTGACTCTAAACTTCTCTTATGTAGAGAATGACTCTCTTCTGACTGACCAAGGTACAGAGAAGGCAACACTTCAGTCACAGTGGTAGTGGTGGGAGGAGCTGTCACATTTTCAGGTGCTGGGGTTGGGAGAGAAGGTTGATGTGACTATGTAATGTACAGCAACATATTTCAAAATTTTTCTGCAAATGAAGCCATGGGAAGAAGAGTGTAAATGTTTTAAAGCTGTAGTTAGATGGTGAGTAACATTATATATGAGAATTATAGGAAATTATACATTGATATTCAATATATTATTTTTAAGCCAATCACCTCAGGAATACAAACTCAATCCAATGTCAGATGTCACTGAGACTATGTCTGCAACATACCTTGGGTTTTTATTGGATCTCAGAAATATTTCTTATGGATCTTCTAATTCTCTAGGAATGATTTGCTTTGAGAAGTAGGCAAAGAGGAAATTAGATTTACATGTAACACAATTAAGCTGAAGATATGATTCTGATGTCAAAACAGGAATATAGCAGGATTTAAACATCAGTTCTGAAGAAAATTTCAAAAGATGAATTTGAAATGTATTTTTGAGTGCTGACAATCTCATTAGGATAAATGAATATATTCTCAAATTTACTACATTAAATGGCAGTTTTCACTGAGGTATATAAATTTAGGGTTGTCTTCATGGATGGGTATAATGAGGAGGTCCAATTCATTTCTTTGCAGCTCCATGTTGGGCAAGTATACCAGGTGAGATCATGGAAGTTATGGTTTTACTAACCTGTGAAAGCTTATTAATGTCACCTGCCTCCTGAAACTACAAGCTAATGGCAGTGGAAGACAAGAAGTCTAGTGCTCTGAAAAACACCCCAACAATCTGCAACATGGCAGTGCTGGGAGCCATGTGCCAAATTGTGTTTGGCTTTGGCCCCATAACTTGAGAGTCTGTCAAGGACTCATCACGTCAATTGGTGGAAAATGGATTACTGTCATTCTTCAAGGCACGACACATCATTCCCCATTGATTGGCATGCCAAATCCTTCAAAAAGTAATGAGTCAGGGATGATTCAAATCATCATCCAACTGTCAGCTTGATTGCATAGCCTTCTATCCATGGGATTAAACTGGTGTGGCATCCAAAATGTAATGAAGCACATTGCTTTACTTGAGATGTTGACAGCAAGACACGGATGCTGGACCCAGGAGGCCCAGGCATACAGGAGAGAAAAAATGGAGGAGTGAATTGATAGATGATATAAATGCACTTTTTCTGCCTCATAGGAGATGCTATGGCTAAAAGGAATTATATTTCTCTTTTACAAAAAAAAAGTTGAACTGAAAGCAACATCTTTCAATTCACCTAGTTTGTTGTTTAACAGAGAAAGAAACTGAGGTGAAGAAGAAATAAGTAGGTCACGAATGTTAGTTAGTGTAAACAGAACTTGAATTTAACACAAACGATGTTCTTTGAATGGAAAGAAACTTGGATTTCAGTCTTGGTTCTTCTATTTACTAGATATCTCACCATGGCGAAGTCTCTTCATCTACCAAGTGAGGCTATTTATATGACATGCACCACAATTTTAAATATCCAAATATAAATCTAGATCACTTATCACATTTAGACCATATGTTATATGTATGGGAGGATTACAAAAGAAAGCTTGCATAATAATTCTACTAAAATGAATATAATTTTATCAATGTTTCTTATCAAAAACAAAACAGGTGTCTTCTGAAAATATATGCTACCAAGCTACTTAGTATGCAGTATTTGGTGTACACAAAATGCTGGTGTAGCGACTAGAGTTGAATTCCTCATTTTGCTTTTGCTTTGGTGATCCCCTGCATTGCATCTGAGCAAATACCACCCATCACACATTCATAACTCATATAGACAATATTAGTTGATACAAATGAGTGGAATAATGTTTTACAAAGGTCATGCACTCAGTAAGAGGTCAGGATTTTCTTGCAGTGGCTATAATTCTCGGAGCTCTGTAAATCCCATGTATGCACTCAAATAACCTTTCCCCAGCAGCTGTGATAGGGATAAGCTGGGTCACTTATATATTGCAGTCTCATGTTCTATAATCTAAAAGCAAATATTGATAGAGGCTTACTTTGCATGTGAGTTACTAATAAGACATGACATTAGAGTGAAACTTGCCTTTAATTTCCTCCATCAGCATTATTAAGAAGCATTAAGCTGTTCATTAGGTCATTATTTTGGATATTGGAATGATTTCATTTTATGAGATTAAAGATTGTTATAGTAGCTAAAGGAATATTTAACAACTTAAAAAATCAAATTGTCTGTGCTATTGCTGGGGTTTTGGAACCTGAAAGAATAGATACCAATTTATGAGGTAAACATCATCCCAAAGCTAGCCATGGAAGTGTGAAGCTACATGAATCATTAGGACATCTATTTCATTATCAGATATCCTACTATATTTTTTGGATTTGGATTCTGTGCAAAGCTCTAGAAGGCATACCTTTAGAATGGCACTGAAAATTCAGAGAATGACATTCAAAGAAAGTAAAGTAACCTATGATCAAAGCAGTGGAGAAAATCTTACATACAAAGTTCTGCTTAGCTCAAATGCTTACAGGTCCTATGGGAAGAAGCCAATTTATTTTTGGTCTCTCCAGTTTGTCTGCAACTTGAAATAAGACATTCTTTCTTACCTAAAAGCCCAGCAAAGCACCTAGAACAGAACTTTGCATGAAAGAGTGCTCAAGAAATACGAATAGTTCAGAATACAGTTTCCTGGACACTAAGGTTTAATGTGTGCTTCACAGGAGAAGCTGATTTGCATATGTTCAGGTAAGCATGAGGGAAAGAATATAAAAAATGAGTGTGGCCCATGTACTCACCCTAAGGAACCTAACATTTAGTGGATGAGTAAGAAAAGTTCATAGAAACAAAAAGATGGCAATATCACATAAATACATAAAGCATGTCTTTGGACTCAAATAGAACTGGTGTCAAATTTTGACAGTTACTGGTTAGTTGGATGGTTAAAACATGATTTGACTACCCTGGTGGCCCTTGGGCTGCATGAATCCCAGGATAGTTATGAATACAGATCAACACTCCTGGAGGTGACAATATCATATCACAATGCCAAATGTTTAGGTACCTCCAACCAAGTTATTTCATTATTTCAAGGCTTTGATTTCCTATGCTGGAAAGTGAACATTAACATTTCACCTGTCTCATTGTACACTATTTGATGTAACACATTCAAAGTCAAAGAAATTCATCTGGGCTCAGTGTTCCCAGCACCTGCCAATGTGAGGACATTATCATCATTCAAATATTTGTTGAATCAATTAATGATGACTTAACTACATATTCATAATTTTTACTTACCACGATGCCTTACTTAGCATAGCTGCCTATGAAAGTGTTCTTAAATAAATAAGAGAATGGATCAGAGAAGCATTTTCTAAGCTCAACACACATAATAAATATCACTATCTATGCATTCATAATTTTCCTGTCTTCTCATTGCACCTGTATCCATACAAGCGAGCATCTTTGAACATATGCCTTTTGCTGATAAAGCTTTGTAATGTGTCACCTTGGGCAGGTCACAATGTGTCTATACTTAAGGCTATTCCTTTCTGTCCATCTACAGTTCCAATGGGATGCAGAAAACAGTTTTCAGTATCTTCAGGGTAAAGGGAGAGGAGTGGTCATTTAGCTGGTTCTCTGGATCCTCTCTTCATGTTTGTTAGCAGGCAGACATGGAAAAGCACCACCTTCTAGTCCTTTTTATTGTCCCAACTCCTGACCAGATGCATGTGTATAAATCCATGATGAATGCTGCTGACTTCATCCTCCTCCTCCTCCTCCTCAAGGCTCTGTGTCAAACACTGACATGAGTTTCTATCCATCCCTGTGGCAAGCTGCACACTACTTTTCTTATCATCCAATATTTTTATTTTAGTAAGAATATTGGAATTTTATGACTGTGATTGGAGACTTCAGAATCTCCTTCCACATATCACTCCCCAGCCAGAGGAACGACAGAGCAGTCAGAAGCTCAAGCAGAGACATGGCTTCAATGTTCAACTCACCAGTTTCCAGGACAATCTATAAAGCTCAGTCTGCTGTATTTGATAGACATTGTCAATTCTTTCCTATTTATCTTATTGCAGCAATGGTCAAAGTGGGCTACTATATATAAAGCCAGCCAAACTTGAACAGATACATAAATCTAAAGTCTTTACAAAAGGTAAGCATTATTGTGGGCACTGTTGTTATTCTTTTAAAACTATCATTTGCTCAGGACTTATTATATTTCATACCACCTCTGTGCAGAGAACAGTCACCTTGTTTTCTCATTTTTTAATTTATTTCTATGGAATATGCTTTATTGTCCTTATTACATACATGAGAAAATAAGTTTGAACTTAGATGACTATGCAAGAGTTGATAGCCTCCCCTACCTAACTACTCAGGCAGTGTGCACACATGTAATTTATCTATTTATTTATTTGAAATAGAGAAACATACAGAGAGAAAGAAGTAGTTGGAGATCTGGAGAGATGGCTTACCAGTTAAGACACTTACCTGCAAAGTCTAAAGACCAAAGTTTGATTCTCCATGACCCACATAAGCCAGATGCACAAGGTGGCACATTCATCTGGAATTCATTTGCAGTAGCTATAGGTCCCAGAGTGCCTATTTTCTCCCTCTATCTGCATTTCTCTCTCTCTCTTTCAGATAAATAAGTGAAATAGAAGCAGATGGGGAGAGAGTGGGTATGGGCATGCCACTGCAAATGAATACCAGAAGTATGCACCACTTTGTACACTGGCTTTACTAAAGAATTAAACCTTGATTGTCAGGTTTTGAAAGCAAGTGCCTTTAACTGTTGGGTCATCAATCCAGCCCTATACATGTATTGGGAACACACAAAACACGTAACAGAGAAAAAACAAAAACACTTCTCTGTTAAACTGAATTATCTATCTCTATTAGCTGTATAATAATTATATATCAAATTAAATTAAACAGAAAATTTACATACATCCCATGATAGTCAAACAAACTTCAAGCAACAGAAATGTACAATTTGGTACACATCAAAAATTTTTCAGACATAGGAAAGGTTACAGTTACTGACAAAGTACTTTAAGGAACTCTCCAGAGGCACCAGCCATCTATCAATCAAAACTTTCAGCTGGTAGTTAAGAGCAGCTATTTAACTTCAAGCAACATTATCTTAATTAGAGAAAATTGAAAGTGAACATTTAAATATGGTAAATAGTAAATGTATATTAAGGCATTTGAGATGCCTTAAAAGGTGATAATAAGGTTTAGATTTTAAGTTTGTGTTTTGAAAATTAGTATGTCATTGGTAGTATAAATAAATTGGCAAAAGGAAGCTTTTGAATATATTTAGAATCAGAAGATGAAGGAAGGCATATGCTTTGGTTGGGATGATGAAGGAACTCTTTTATAAATTTACATATACACTACTGGATGAATATGTGTAGTATAATATATTCATAAAAGAAAGGTTGTGTGTGGGACTGCCTAAAACATTACTGCCAGTGTGAATTTCATGTTCAGTGTTAAACTAGTTAAGGGAAATTGGTACATGTTTTTAAGCTGTTGTTAATTTTAAATCTTACAAGTTGGAAGCAAACCTAGTACAGAAAATTTTCCAGGTCAATGGTTAAAGAAATGAACACACAGATAATGCAGGTCAGCATAGTAAAAGATGTTTTATGTTAGAATATGTAGTCTAAGATTTCAGAAAATTTAAGTTAACTAACATTTCTGAAGAAGGAACAATAATCTTCAATAATGACAGGAGAAACTGGGGAGGAAGCCAAAGACAGTAGGCTGAAGTCATTAAGTTTTCTAAGGTATCTGAATGGCAAATTTTATTTCCATAGTAAAATTAAACCACAAGTCTGGCATAATAAGTACATAAAACACTGGGAAGTTATTGCAGCCCTCAGAACTATGAGTCTATAGCCTGTGAAAACAGAGTAAATGACTTGATTTGGGTGACTAGTTAGAAAGAGAAACCAAAATAAGGTGACTATTCAAAAGAAAAAAATGAAAAGTAGCAAATAAAGGTAATAGACATATCATGAAAAGAACCTATAGTTGTTTAGATGGTTCTAGAGCTTATAATAAGATGGGAAGTTAAACCAAGAGAAATACATAGATTCTACAACTTAGGGAGGAAATCTAGAATCAGATAAAACCAACTGATTCCAGGTTGAAAATAGGATTTTCTAATATATAAGCATATTCTAGTAGCAGTCACTGGACTTTGGGATAAATGTGCATGTTTTATGCATCCAGGTAAGGGGACATAGTCATGCATGTGGGACACAAGTGGACTTTTCCCTTTGTAAACACTGAAAAGTCCAGTAGAAAACAGTCAGTTGTGTCAAATGCTCCACCCATAAACTGCAGTCAGGCTTGCACAATTATAAAGTGTGTTTGTGAGTATGGTGCCTGCACAACAAAAGCTGGGAATGGTTTATTTTCTCATTCTGTGTAATCACATGTCACCTAGCCTGTGCAGCGGAATTTCCTTTGGTTGTCTGCAAACGTTAACATTTACCAATACATGGTTGGAAATTTCAGAACCTGACAGTTGACCACCAGGCCTGAGTCTATATCCATCTAAAAACACTTTTCTGGCCATGAGTGTCCTGGTACCAATTTAAAGTATGATTCTTATGAGAAAGAAAAGATATATCCAATAATTAAAGTCTAAAGTGTGGGGATAAAATGACGAAAAACCTCCATTTTCACTTTTCTATTTACATCTCTTTATTTTCTTTCTCTTTCCCTACTTCTATAGCTTCCCCCTCTGAAACTTGTCAACACAGTCTTAAAGATTAGAAAAATATATCTCAATGTTATTAAAAATAACCATGCTAAAACTCTCAAGTGAAATTTAATATTTCATAGTTGTAAAATAAAACTTACCTGGGAAAAGGTTTCATGTCTCACCAGCAGAGACTTTGCAGAAGAGAATGAAGATTTGGTGAACTCTATGCTCTTCATATGTGAACTAAGAGACTTTTCATATCCTCCCTCCACTCAGTGCCTCACTTCCCTACGGCATAAGGCTGCATGACTAAAAAAAGGACTCTTTGCAGGGTGCAGAAGCAACATACTAAAGAAATTGCAAAACTGTAGACTTGAATGTTCTCAGCACATTGTAAAACTGAATTACACAATACTAGGGAAAATATCAAAAGTGAAATAGGAGGCTAGAAAGATGGCTAAGTGGTTAAGGCACTTGCCTGCAAAACCCAATGATCCAGGTTTGATTCCTCAGTACATATGTAAAGCCTGATTGACAAAGTGACACAACCATCTGGAGTTCATCTGCAATGTTTGGAGGTCCTGGTATGCCCATTATCTCTTTCTATCTCTCTCTGCTTGCTTGCAAATAAATAAATACTTTAAAAAAAAATACCCAGAAGCTCTGTGTCTCTGTATACAGTCTCCAAGTCTTCAGGTCCCTGCTACCATATGGTGGTTTGTTCCAGACACCTTGTCATTCTGAGGGACATTAAACCGCCCCACTTAGGTGATCCTTTGACCTTTTCTCAAGGCCTTTTGGCAATAAGAGTAGATGAGTACCTCCTTTCAGTTGCAGTGTTATGGGCAATTACAGATTCATAAACCACACCTTCATAATGATTTCTGGATCCACAAGAGAAAAATATAAAGAGGATGTTCATTGAATTTTACCTGCTCTTTAGAATGGATGCTGATGCTAACACACATCTAGTCACATACCATATAATCAGAGTCTTCCTTCACTTAAACTTAAAGCTGAGCCAAGTTTCACATGGGCAAGTAATCAAGGTCTGGCATCCAAAGTCACTTTGTACATCCACAACTCTCAAAAAAATAAAAGTGCCCCGAAACCCACTTACTTTGTTTGATGGATAAGGACCATCCTGCTACATTTTTCTTAACTAAGGGTCCCACACATTGACAATTTTGTCAACCTAAATGTAAACACCACTGCCACGTCCGAATCATAATAAATTTTGTTTACTGTAGTTAGATATTGGGTTTGCTTATATTTTCGTTAAAACAGCTCAAGATTTATCCTTCTGTCAGAGCCACCAGAAAATGGAGAGTCTTATGCAAGTTGTAAGCTTTCTGCTTAATCTTCTGGAAACTTTTCCAATTTTCCTTTAATAACATCAGGAAGCCAGTGGTGTGGCCCATATGTATGGAGGGGGAGGAGTTTTTCATCTTATCTCCCTCCTTTGCTTAGCTGACAGTCTTCACAGAAATGAAATGCAGTCATCCACATTAGCACTAACATACACGATGCTATCACCACGAGGAAGAATTGATCACAAATTACTGATTGCCAAATCAGGAAATCCATCAATTATATTGTACTTGATTACTTTCTCATAAGAGGAATCCATTACTGAATATAGTGAGATCATTCATGTATAAGAATTGAGAAGGGACATACAGCAGCCTACACTCTGGAGGGGAGGAAAATCATGCTGAGGAAGTGCATTCCAAGTTCTGCATAAAAATTGTCTTAAACTGCTTATTAGATTATGGCCAAGCCTGTAATGTGTACTTCAACTATTCCCCAAGACTAACAAGGTGTTAAACACACATTCTTATTCCTAGAAACTGTTTTAATCACTTTCATCATCTACCTTTCCCACTCAAAAAGACTCTGGCACTAATGAAGTTCACACAATTAGTTCGATTCTTACTAGCATACAGTGTGCTGTTAATATGAGGTTCATTTTGTTCTCCAAAGACCCTCATTTCTTAATTTGACTTGACCTCTCTCTCTCCCTCTCCACAGAATGCATTTTAAGACCCATTGGAAACTGCACCTCATTTACACCAGAGCCTCCAGCCCTTCAAATACTATATGGTTAGAATAGGCTCATTATGTAAAGCATATGAAAAAATATATATATATATATATCAGCTGGATAGGTGGCTCAGTAGTTAAGGTGCTTGCTTGCAAAGCCTAACAACCCTGGTTCAATTCCCCATTAGCCACATGTGGTGGTTTGATTCAGGTGCCCCCCATAAACTTTAGGTGTTCTGAATGCTAGGTTCCCAGCTGATGGAGATTTGGGAATTAATGCCTCCTGGAGGGAGTGTATTGTTGGGGACAGGCTTATGGGCTTTATAGCCAGTTTCCCCATGCCAGTGTTTGGCACACCCTTCTGTTGTTGTGGTCCATCTTATGTTGGCCAGGGGGTGATGTCCATCCTCTGCTCATTCCATCATTTTCCCCTGCCATCGTGGAGCTTCCCCTCGAGCCTGTAAGCCAAAATTCATTTGCAGCGACTGGAAGTCCAGGCATGCCCATTTATCTTTGTCTGTCTCTCTTCTCTCTCTCTTTCTCCCTCCCTCTCTCTCTCTCTCTCTCTCTCTCTCTCTCTTTCTCTCTCTCTCTCTCTCTCTCTTTCTGCTTGCAAATGAATAAGTAAATAAAATATTTTAGTAAAAATCAGTGAGGGAGATATTTGCACACTTTAAAGTCAGCTTACCAAGAATATGGGACTAAAGTATTCTTTCAGGATGAAGCATGCTTATTTATTTGCCCATGGATAGAAAGTTTTATCATTGTCAAGTAACAAGAGCTGATTAGCATTTATATTCTGGGAAAAGAGGTTGAGCATATAGAAGAAACATAAAGCTAGATCAGCATCTTACTCTTTGCCCCAAGATGAAGTTGAGCTGTGTGAAGATGTGATTTGTGCAAACATAACTAGATAGCTAGACTTGGGATGAGCATCCATATGGAGAGAAGCAAAATAAGTTGAAAGAGAAGCAGGTAGCGTCATCCTGGACTGACATTTTACACTGACCTGCTACCCTTACCACCACATATATATATATATTGTAAATTATATATACATACCAGTCTCTTTAAGTTTTGTTAGGTTCAGATAGTGAGAGGAGACAGAAATTGACTAAGTAGTCAAGGTAACAGAACCCCCAAAGTGAATGGGTTTTTATTACTTGACTAAAACCAAAAAATATTGCTAAGATTGCAGAAATCTCAATATTACACCCTCCAGGAAAGATCTCTAGATTAAGCTTGCACCCTTCCTAGAACAGAAACTCTGATCCTTACCTAAGATCACTGGCAAAGCTGTACAATCTGGTTTTCATAGCAACCTGCCCACCTGGTCTTCCTCACATAGCCACTCCCCATTAAAATCCCAGATCTGAGTCTAGGAGTGGGCTTTTCTAACTCCTTCTTGCCTCCCTGGGCAAGAGTTCCACCTTGCTGCCTCCTCTTATGTTCTAGACTTAAGCTCTCTTTCATATATACATATATCTATATATATATTATTATTATTAATTAGTTTTGTATTCAGCAAATACAGTCAGTTTGGTACCATTATAGGCTCATCCGTGACCTACCCCCTCCCTGTGGTCCTTCCTTGTTGAGGTATATGGGTCATGCATTGTGGAGTTAGTCCACAGTTATGGGTAAGATAAATGTCCCTTCATATCATGACCCAACATGTGGCTCTGACATTCTTTCCACCCCCTATTCCGCAAAATTTCCCTGAGCCATGTTGGGTTCATTTTTGGTCTGCTTCAGTGATGAGGTGTTGGGGGCTTCTGGGGTTCTGGTTCTCTGATTTGGTAGGAGTTGATTTTTCTCTGTGTTGATCTCCTTCCCCCTTGTGCTGGTATCCTGTTCATCAGGAAAACAGCACCCTTGCTTGTTTCACCATTTTTTCTTAGTTCCAGCTGGGGCCCTTTTGAGGTATGATGGTGTGGCTCTCTCCTTAGGATCTCCATCTATCTGAAAAAGAGAAGCAGATTCTCCAACAGAGAGTAAGTTAGCACCAAGACAAATGAGATAACCCTTACTTTTTTATAGAGAATTTAATAGGTGTAGGTCCTCTTGTAGCCCATGATTGTTGGTAGCTTGGTAATGAAGAGCAGGCCCAAGTTTGGATATGGTTCTGACTTGTGTCCCAGCTCCAGCTATGGGTCCTGTACCACTGAGGGGATCAATTAGCCTAATCAACAAGAGTTGGTTCCCCACCATGGCTGTGTGCCACTATTGCACTTGTGTGGGCATCGCAACAGGTTATTTGCTGCTAAGTAAGTTAGACCATGAGTTGCTTGGGCAGATATTGGTCATTTCCCCCACTCGCCCATGTAGCACCTTCTGACATGAGATGTGCTGTCTGGGGACTGACTCTCTTCCAACTTCCAGCCATACCTTAAGCTCTCTTCTCTTTGTTTTCCTAAAGTTTTAAGCTATAATAAAATCTTTCCGAACCTTATCCTCTGGTCCATGGATTTCATTCTTCAAATTCATCAGACACGGATCTAGGAACACCCCAAATTATTGGTGTGTTGGCATACAAGGAACCCAAAATTCCTACATGAAGAGCAATGTGGTTTCATGTTCAGAGAGTGGCTTGACATGTTTCTATTTGGTGTCCTGTGGCCTGCAGCACAACCCTCTTTACTGAAAACTCACACAAGTAGCATGATGTAGCCACTGTTGGTTCTGTGGAGAAGGTACGTCATACAACCCACACTGACCCTGCTGCTGGCCATAGTCAGCAACATTTATTTAGTTCTTGGTGTTTGACTGAAATAGCCAATGTCTAGATGGTACATGAAAAGGTAACTATAAAGAAACCTGTTTTCATCCATGAATTCGGACCTCCACACTTCCATAACTGTCACACACACACACACATACACACATACACACACACACACACACACACACACACACACACAAAACAAATGGTGACAGTGATATGCCATATTTAGACTGTTCCAGCTCTGCCCAGCAAATGTGACTTGTCCTCAGCACTCCTTGCTGCTACTGAAGATTTTGTTATCACATTCCAGCATCTGAGAGCAGAAGACACAAGGGCGAGGCATTCGAGGCCAGGCAGGAATACACGAGACATATATATAAATATATACACATATATGTCTGCTGTGTTCACATGTGAGTGGTAGTGCATGTACTCTATGTGCATACCTGCAGAGGTGGAAGGAGAATGTTGGGGGTTCTCTATCACTCCTCCACACTGATTCCTTGAGAAAGTTTCTCACTGAGCCGGAAGCTGCCTTTTCACAGGCTGAGAAGCAAGCCCCAGCAATTCTCCAGTCTCTGCTTATCAGAGGACTGGGATTATGGATGTGTGTAGTCATGCCCAATTGCTTATGGGATCACTAGAGAATTGAACTAAGGGTGAACCAGACTTTCTGGGGCTCTCATGCTGACATAGCAAACACTTTTATGATTGAAATTTCTCTCTAGTCCCTCCCCCAAAGAAAACAACTATACATTGATCTTCATCTAATCCTTTGATGGTAACACTAGAAAAAAGATTCATTGAGGTCAATTAGGCTATTTCTAATTCATTATAAATGTGTTCTACATTAAGGAGGTATGATGAAAACTTTAACCACAACAATTTAATTATTGAAACTGTTTATAAAAATAGGATATTTTTATGCTATAGGACGAAAAGCAAATGGCAGACAATGCATCTATTTTCTTGGCCTGAGCTTTCATCTTCAGTAAGATCTGACAAATATTGGCATGATATGTCACTAAGAAGCAAAGATCATGCTCTGACCTTCACGGATCCCCACAATATGTACATTATGTTGATGTGCCCTTTGTTTTCTTGGTGAATATTTGCCCTTTTTCTATCTTGGTTTGTTTTGGCAGTTTCTGCAGTTTTAGAATGAAGGAGATTGTTTCACCAAGTTTCCAATGGCATAATTTTAGCCAGTGAATTAATTATAACTGAAGATGGCTTCTTGCTTGATCTATTCATTTTGATCTGAAATAGCTGGGTGACAGGGCATGTTGAGGAAAGTGCAGGAGCAACAAATGGCTCAGAATCGTCCTACTGATATCCATTTGAAACCCAGTGACTTCCCAAAAGTGTAAGTTCTCAAGGCACAGCTTGGTTTTGGATGAACTTCATTTGAGGGATGATTGATCTGTGAAGGTCAGAAGGTTTACTTCCTCTTTGTGAAGTGGAAATCCACACACATATCAAGATGTGTGGTAGCACTCAGGTTGTGGTCCAGAGAGATGTCCTTGTCTTCCTTTGTTACCCCTAAATTCTTACAGTACTTAACATCTACATTGAGCATTTTGTGGTTTAATTGTCTTCCCTGTTTTTCTTCTCATTTTGCTACCCCAGCTAGATGCCAAGCATATTTAGGTGAAAAACCTCATCTCTTCCTTCTTAGTGTAATAAATAATTCATGGTGTACTCATAAAATAATTTGAAAGGTTTTATTAATCAATTTCAATGATATTTAAAATTAGATGGATAAAAATAAAACCTAGATATTATTAGGTCCTGACTTTCTCTTATAAAGTCAGGTAAATCTCTTTTCATGTAAATCATGTATTTTGACTTTTCAAAGAAAATTCTATTTGTTCTTCTAGTTTGTCATTACAATGTGCCCAAAGACAAGCAGAACTAATTTATTATTACACATGAACATCTACTCATCCGAAGAGCCAGTGACAGAATCTAGAACTTAAGATTCAGCATTTTAAATGGATGCCTTTTATTTTTGATAAAACTAACATAATTTGACATTTATTTAGGAAAAACAAGCTTTTGGATTCTACAAGCTAAGTATGGCATCAGGATGATCTCATTAAAGTTTAACAGAAAAGGAAAGGTCCCTTGGATCTAGGTAGAGCAGAGAGAATATAGAGAACATTTATTTCATGTATATGAAAGGGTAAAACAGAGGTTTTAATGAGAGTTAAAAAAATGAAAGATTTTTTTTAAGGAAGAGAATTACTCTCTATATTGCATGCTACCCTTAAAGGAGTTGATTCCAATGTTCCTTGCCCCTTAATGTGTGTGCCTTACCTTTCTCTATCACTGGCCATGAATACTATCTTATTAGCTTGGTGTCATGGAAAATGGATGCAATACTGAGGAGCCCGACTGAAGAAGACTGATAGTACACGGATAGCGTGGGCAATGTAGCAAGCCTCTGCCTCAAAAATGTAAAAGGGGAAAGGAATCCATTTCAGTGGAAGAAAGCTTGCCAAACATGCAAGAGGTCTTAGTTTCAATCCATAGTTCCTTTAAAAAAGAAAAGGAAAACAGGTAACATTTTATTGTTCACCAGTGTGGTGTCTTCACTGTTGTTTGGGCCTCATTGACACAATACTTTTTCAGGCTGTTCTTGACCTATGATAGTTGCACAAACATGATTCATATTCAATAGAATCTGTAAATTTTGCATTGTGAGCTATACTAAGCTGATGATATGCAGTATGGTGCTGTGTTGACATGTTGGGGAAGGCCTTATGCTTCAGCTACCAGTCACCAGGGGGCAGGAAAGTCAGTAGGCCACAGTGGACCCTGGTTCTCAGCAGGCTTCATGGCTCCCACCCTGTCACAAGTGAAGGAGCACCTATATCTGAGCTGATGTTTGAACTGATGCAGAAGTCACTATCAGTCCCTGGTATTGTTTACAAGCCTATAATTTAATTGTACAATTCATTTGACTGGTCCAATCTAGTGGTAATAGAAAACAGCCACTGTTTCTTATTGAAATTTGAGTGGGTCTTAATCAGTTCATATTAAGCAAATATTCTAACAGATGTGTAGAGAGACACAACAGTGTAAGAAAGGGGGGCCATGCCTGCCAGTGACCAATAATCCTGCCAACAAATAACGTGACTAATGCAAGATTCCTGAACACAGGGCTGGGAAAGTGTACAAAGTAGGCTCTGACCCCACACTCATGCAGAGTATATATCTAGTGACAAACTCCAAGGCCATAAAGCCAAATGTGTTCTGTGCAGGATTTCATTTGTATCTGAAGGAGCACATGACAAATAGTAGACAGTTCATATGAACCTATAGCTGCTAGGAGAGATGGCAGAAGCAGTAGTCTGAGGCTCAGTGCATAAAATGATGTGGGGATAGAAATCAAAGGAGAGTGGACCATTTGCTGAAGCTACTCTCACAAGTAGGGAAGAACCGTTTGGTCCTTTGATGTGTTATACAGGTTTATCCTTCCAAAGATATAAATAATACCTGTGTCTATGAAGAAAATGAAAAATGTGACAAATACTCAAATACTTTTTGTTCAGCATCCATTTGAGATTCAAAATATTAATTTTTAGGGAGAAATTTACCAGCGATCTTTTATATAGCAGTACTCTTATCACAAGGAATCCCATTGATAAAACAATTCTCTAGAAAAAAAGAAAGTTTAAGTCTCTCTTCACCAAACCAGATTAAAATTTTGCAGTCATAATGTTCAGTACCATATTGGCAACTTGAAAAATCTTATCATTTTTTTCATTTCCCACCAAATAAAATTCTGGCTTATGGTGGGAAACATTAATTTAGATTCATCATCACAGCAAGATCCAAGGCTGTAGCATTACCCTAGAAGGTTTCCATTCTTGTCAGAATCCCTGCAGATAAGACTTCATTTTGATAATTCATGTGGTTGGATATCAAACAGCTGCCAAGATACCCAGTGGCATCTGCTGTTTAGCTTCTATCAGTTTGTCCCATCTGGCTCACAGTCAACAGGGCTCAAATCAAGGCTGAACGAAGTCACAGGACCTTCAAAAGCAATTTGCTTTATTTTGGGAGCATCAAGCATTCTTACTCAGATGTTAGACTCATAAAGCAGGTTGTCCTTTGGAAAACTCTGCACCTTTTCAGATTAAGCTCTTCAGCACTGATCGCTCACACATTAACTTTTCAAAGCAGCTGCTTATCTTCATCCGCTCTGACGTTCTTTTTGCTTAGAAACATTAAATATGGCAATAAATAAGAAAATATTAATATTCATGGTTATGAAATATGCTAATAAGTAATGTAACCCCCGTGTATAGATTCAGGAGGGTTTTTCATCTTGGATGTGTTATACTCCTTTTCAGAGCCACATACCAGTTGTCTCATATCATTCTCCCTTCATGCTCACATTCTGTCATATTATTGTACATCTCCCTCTATTCATAATCACCAAGTAAAAGAACTATCATCATAAATAGGCCGCAGACCTACTCACTCAATTCCCCATTGCCTGCAACCCCATCTTTCACCCTCTCCTGGCACAGTGCCTCTCCTGGGAGATTTTGTCACGAATCTTCACACTCAGGGCCCACCTCCTCTCATGTTCAATATACACTAAGCATTCTACCACTTAAGTACAAACAAAATACACTGTGTTTATGTAAAATAAGGAAAGGCACAAGGAAGGTAAATTATCTGCAGAAAACCACGTAGTAAATTAATGTAAGAACAACAGTGAAAGTAGGCAGTCTTGGCACTGTGAGGAAGTCTTCTAAGAGTTCCAAGGAAGAAGTGGCACAGTGTGTGTTTGCTAAAGCAGAATGGGAATGTATTTGCACTCAGAGACAAGCACAGCTAGGAAATCAGAAATAACTATGCATAAATGCATTATGTTAGCTACATTTTTGACAAAAACCATGATGAAAAGGAACAAACATGTACTTTGAAAAGGAGAACATTGTATTTAACCATACTGTCCTTTACCTTATGAAATGCTAACCAGAGAGTGTTCATTTCCATGGTGCCATGACTCAAGGTTGGGAATTGGGACAATATTCCGTTTTTATGACCCTGGGACCAGACTTGCTTTCCCACAGGTATGTAAAAATCATTGTGTTGAATGACTTTTCAAGGGAGTTTCTTATTTTCTCCTTCCCCTTGTTTGTAACAGTGGTTTGAAATTACTCTTAATCCTGCACAGGTTCTCTTCGATATGAGGTGCAGGTGACATGCTACAGGCCCTGTAACTCTCTCTTCACATCATGCGCCACTTGCACATCAGTCAGGAATGACTTTCATGTCTAAATTCATGTACAAGAGCTTCAAATGTCTCTCCATCAAGTCTCTCCTCCCCAAAATTGGCCACATACCTAGTGGACAGCCTTTCTCTCTCCTGGCCCAAAGGTGGTCCAGGGCTGTGCCTGGGGCAGGGGCATGCAGGATGAGGTGTGTGCATTATAAGCAGGGGCCTCTCTATTGTACTGAAAGAGCTTGGGATGAGAAGAAGAGGACCTAGGATCAAAGGCCAGCAAGGAATTCTGATCAGGTGTCCTTATGGAGTCACATTCTGTATGGGTTCAAGAACACTGTAGATAAGAAGATCAAAAGTGAGGACCCAAGTCTTCAATATATTTATCACTTTTTTTTTTTGTTTGGTTGGTTTTTTTGAGGTAGGGCCTCACTGTAGCCCAGGCTGACCTGGAATTCACTATAGAGTCTCAGGGTGGCCTCAAACTCACGGCAATCCTCCTACCTCTGCTTCCCAAGTGGTGGGATTAAAGGTGTGTGCCACCACACCCGGCTATTTATCACTTTCTTTATTCATCTATAATGCTTTTTAATATTCAGAAATGGGCCATGGAGTCTTCCTCTGATGTCTATCAGCTCTGCAGATTAGATAGTGACCTGCTATCTCCTTGGGGAATACAGACAGGCATCATAAAGACAAATTCAGGCAATTAAGTCAATGCAGTCAAGTAAAGACAAAAATGTTTTCCAAAATAATTATTGTTTAAGAACATTGAACACATAAGTAGGCAAAATTCAAGTGTATGATTACAGAGTTTTAAGTCCCATTTGCTTTTCCAATTTGGCTGTCAATGTTCTTCCATTTGTTGGTACCATATCAAATCTCTATTCTACATATCCAATCTAGATTCAAAAAGACCAGTGTTTAGTTTCTTTCCACTGTGTCCATTCCAAATGCTGAGCAAATTTAGCCTACCTCCCTGTTTCTCTTTATAGAGCAATGGTATTTTTATTGAAATGAGGATTTTTCATGCCCATTTCAAAGTGCTAATTCTTGCTCAAAATAAATTTGGCATAGTATGATGCAATATTTCTCCCTAAATCAGGAATTGCTGAATTAACACATCCAGTGTGGGAAAGTTAGAGGTTGTACCCAGTAACTTCACTTCATCTGGGAGTGAAGTATGTCAACATTTGAGAGCAATTTCAACTTGCATTTGAGCAGATCTTTTGTAACTTAATGGGTTATAATTTCCTCCTCTCAGATATTTCATGTTCTGTATGCCCCTTATTTGGCCTGTGTCACATAAAGAGAAGGGAATATAATTTTCCATTCACCTGTATAAAAGAGCAAGGTTTTATCTCCTATATTATTCCTAATACCCTGCACCATGAAAGAAATCAATTAGCCACACATGAAGTAATTACTCTCAAGCACAGTGCAGATGAAGCACATAAGCATGAGGTCTAACAGGCCTCAACTCGAACTCACGGTGATCCTCCTACCTCTGCTTCCCAAGTAGTACTGGGATTAAAGGTGAGTGCCACCACCCCTGGCTGGGCATGCTTTTTACTAAGTAATCCAACCAGTATAGTTGGTTTTCAAGACTGTCTGATATTTATCATGGCATTATTTTTCACCTTGTGTGATCTTGTATCACACAAGTGGGAATATATTGCCTTTTCTGCTCTCCTCTCTTGTTATGGATTGACACCCACCCCTTCCCATTCCTAGGTTGATGATCTCAATTTTGGTATCCCTGGATGTACTTATAGTGAGGTAGGATCTTCACAGATCCAACCAAGTCAGAATGAAGCAGTTAGAGTGGTTTATAATCTAATATAAGAGGTGTCTTTATCCAAAGTGGAGATTAGTGGCAGGTACTCATTCCAGAGAGCATCATATGAGGATAAAGCTCTCCAGAGATGGCTATGAAACTACAAGATGTACGAGGGTGTGCATAAGGAAGACACTTCATAATCTTTCTTCTTTCCTTCCTTCCTTCTTTTTCCGTCCTTCATAACATTGGTTCCCCTTTCCCCTCTTTCTCTGTTTCTCTCTCTTTCTTTGTTTCTTTCTTTGTTTCTTTCTTTGTTTCTTTCTTTGTTTGTTTCTTCCTTCCTTCCTTCCTTCCTTCCTTCTTTCCTTCCTTCCTTCCTTCCTTCCTTCCTCCCTCTCTCTCTCTCTCTCTTTCTCTCTTTCTCTCTTTCTCTCTTTCTCTCTTTCTCTCTTTCTCTTTCTCTCTTTCTTTCTTTCTCCCTTTCTTTCTTTCTTTCTTTCTTTCTTTCTTTCTTTCTTTCTTTCTTTCTTTCTTTCTTTCTTTCTTTCTTTCTTTCTTTCTTTCTTTCTGAGCTATTGTCTCATACTATAGCCCTGGCTAGCCTGGAACTTGTAGCAATCTTCCTGTCTCAGCCTCCTGAGTACTAGAATGACAAGTGTGATCCACCACACTTGGCCTCTCAAACTTTAGAAGGAACCAGACCAATGTAAACCTCCATCTTTGACTTCTAAGCACCACAACTATGAGAACGTAAATTTCTGTTGTTTGAACAACTTGGTCTGCTACAATTTGTTATGCTGACCCTGGTAAACTCTGCACTCCATGCAATGCTTACAGCTACCTGGTGCCACCACATCACTTGGGCGGTCTGGTGACAATGGGGCCATTATGAAGAAGTCAGGGAAGAGCATACAGGCTAAGAGCAGGTTCTCAAGTGTAACTTCAACTGGTTCCTGACAGCTGGGCCACTATTGTAACATTTAGACGTAGAGGTTGATACTACTTTTCCTATGTTCTCCCTCTGATTAAAAAAAATCCAGGGATGGGAAATGGCTGAGTGATAAAAACACTTGCTTGAAAAGCTCAATGGCCTTCAATTCCCCAGTACCCACATAAGGCCAGATGCACAAAGTGGTGCATGCATCTAGATTCATTTGCAATGCTGGAAACCTTGGCATGGCCATTATCTCTCTTGTCTTTCTCTCTCCTGCTTTCACTGTTCTCAAATAAATAAAAATAAATAAATTTTCTTTTATTTTTAACACAAATATTACCACAGCTGGGCACGATAGTGCATGCCTCTAGTCCCAGCACTTGGGAGGCAGAAATAGGAGGACCACCATAAGTTCAAGGCCAGCCTGAACCTACACAGTGAATTCCAGGTCAACCAGTGCTAGAGTAATACTCTACCTTGAAGGCAAAAACAAATAAAAACAAACAAAAAAAGGATTGCACTAATTGTAAGGAATCACTTATGAATGGTCAACCCATTTCTTAATAATATTTGTTTTCTATTCACCAGTGATTCATATTCTTTATGGTAAAAGGCTGTCAGCATAAAAAAATAAAGGTCTTCTAGGTAGGTTTTTGTTACCATTTTATTTACTTTAAAAATATTTTCATTATGATACAAATAATTTGGCTTCATTCTACTGTTTTTTGGACAAACTTTGCTTTCCATTTCTCTTGCCCTTTCTGCTCTCCTCCCTCCTGCTTTAACACCCCCCCACACACACAGCCTTTTTCTGCTCTCATATTGGATGATTCCCTTTTTTCCCTGCCCCCTTCTCATCACCTCTTTTTCCTCTCTCATGCTTTCCTGTCTTGAGTCATAACCTATACTTAGCTTCACTCAGCCTTATTTACTTACATGCATCCACAGTTAGGATTCACACATGAGAATATACAACTTTTGTCTTTCTGTCCACATTACCTAATCCACTTCCCTGCAAATTTTATAAATTCATTTTTCTCTTTTCAAAATATTTTTTGTATTTATTTTGAGAGAGAAAGAGGCAGATAGAGAATGGGTGTGCAAGGGCCTCCAGCCACTGCAAACTAACTACAGATGTATGTGCCACCTTGTGCATCTGGCTTTACATGGGATATTTACTTAGGAAATGAACCTAGGTCCTTTGGCTTTACAAGCAGGGGTTCTAACCTCTAAACCATCTCTCCAGCCTCTGTCATTGTGTTTTTGATGGCAATTTGCTTTCTAAGAAGGGGATTGGTGCAGCTGATGTTGAGTCATCTCTTTCTAAAGTTCTTAATTGTGAAAGGATGCCTGGAACTTTCACCACTTATGGGAAAAAATAGGCAGCATGCTGAAGGAAGACTATAAGTTTAGCATCCCTTGATGGCATCATTGACAGCCAAAATAATCCCAGAGAATATGTCTCTAATACTTCTTGGAAGAGATTTCCTGGATTAGGCCACTTTGGTGAGAACATGACTGCTGAGTCTATACCAAAAGAGTTTACTTTACATGGAGTGTTTCATATGTCTTGCCCAAGCCAGGAGTCTGGGACTTGTTTCTCCTGGTACATAGCTAGTGCCCCGTAGGTAAATGTTAATGTTCTCCCTTATCTCACATTGGTAACTTCAAGAAGGATCAGCATCCATGCAAAGCAGGCTTTATTATTTTGTAAAACCCAAGTAAGCATGGATAGTCAGTTTGTGTTCTTAGCCATGATAGGTAGAAGTAGTCTCTAAAATGTCCAAGCTGCTCTGTCCAGGAACAATGAGAGAGAATTATACTGTTTACCCCACTTAAACATGACAAGAGGACTTGGAAATATAAGTGGAAGGCATGGGCATTACTTTCAGGTATGGGCTTTGAGATTGAGCACAGGACTCATGGACATTTCTTTCTCTTCCTGTCCTGGCCAAATACCTACATGTAAGAGCATTTGAGTTACTTTTCTCACTGCTGTGACCAAATACCTGGCAGGAAGCAGCTTAAGGAAGAAAAGGGATTATCTGGCTTGCAGTTCCAAGAAGATACTTTCCACCATGGCAGGGAAGAAATGGCAAAAGGAGGAAGAGAATCACTGGTCACATTATATCCCGACTCATGAAACAAATCACTAGCTGGAAATGGTACCAGGCCATAAGCTTCAAGGCCTCTCCCCACTGACACACCTCCTACAGCAGGGAACCACTTTGTAAAGGTCCTACAGTCTTCCCAGTCAGCACCATCAATTGGTGAAAAAGTTTTCTAGCACATGAGCCTATGTAGGACATTTTATACTCAAACCCCAAGTGCACTCAGTGTAAGTATAAAGAGGAGACTGGTTGAAAGCAGGGAGGGGGGTATGATGGAGAGTGGAGTTTGAAAGGGGAAAGTGAAGTGGTTGGAAGGAATTACCATGATTTGTTGTCTATAATTATGGAAGTTGTCAATAAAAACACACACAAAAAAAATAAAGTTTATACTCATTTTACACCAGATACATTTTTTTTTAAATTTCCTACAGAAAAATCTAGTCCAACTAGTATATAAAACGATCTTCTCCTTTGAAATAGTGAGGTGGTTGACTTGAACAATAAAAACTCCTATGGCCACCATTTTGCTTCAGTGATCTGTGATTTAGCTCTCTTTCTATGTCTTTTATTAACATTCATATAGTTTTGTAATACTATATGGCTCTCACCCAGAGTGGTTATGAATAATTTTATGACTTTATTAGCCCAGGTCCTGCCCTCGAGGCACCTACAAGATCTATGGTGTATTGAGTTTCTCCATAAATATTCAGCACATGCACAAACCACAGGCAACATGCAATGCCATAGCAGCATCAAAGAAAGAAAAATTACCAAACGCATTTGGAAACTGAAGACTTAAAGAAGGATGAAAGGGGAAAACAATTTATTTTTCAACACTTTCAGCCTTTATTTCCATAAACCCTTCCTTTTTATGTGTTACAATGAGTATTATTAATGTTCCTATCTTTAGTTTAGCGTGTCTGACGGCAGCAGTGCTGGGGGAGCGAGGGGTGTGGTAGCCTCCAGCCTTGCACAGCACTGCCTCTCTGTCTCCTGGGCCCGATTCCTCCAGCCTGCACCCCTCATCTGCAGGGCCTCTTTCTTCTCACATCTTCAATTCTCGCTTTAACAAAATAAAACCCAGGAAAAAATAACCATCATCCATTGCTAGAATATATTTTAATGATATTTAATTTATATTCTGCATCTGACATTCATAACCTGATGGGCTGTTCCCACCTCAGTGATCTAAATGGCAGTTAGCTGATAGAGATGAAATCTTCAATGCTGCTGGGGGAAAACTTGCATTTAATCTCTGACAATACTTGCCATTTCTTTACTCAACATACAGTTTTTTCTTTTCTGAAGTTTAGTGTACCTGCAGTTTCAACTATCCATAGTCAATGTAGGTTGATACTTTTAATGGAAAATTTTAGAAATAAACAATTGATATGCTTTAAATTAATCATATTATATTGTTATACTTGTATCAGTTTATTATTATTTACTGTTAGTTTCTAAATGGATCTACTTTAGAAATTAAACATTATAGGTATAGGGAAATACATAGGTAGGGGCTGGAAAAATGGCTAAATGGGTAATGTTCTTATCACATAAGCATGAGGACCTGAGTTCAGATCTTCAGCAACTATGTAAAAGTCAAGCATGCAAGAGCTTTCCTGTAAGCCCAGCTCTAAGGAAGTGGAGACAGGAGGATAAATACCTCTTGCTGGGTTATTCATTCAGCTAATTGATTATCTCCAGGCTTAGTTACCCTGTCTCAAAACATGAGGTGGGAAATATTGAGAAAGACACCCTACAAGGACCTCTAGCTACCACATGCATGCATGTACCCACAGGCATACACACATTTATGCACAACACACACACAAACAAATATGGTTAACGTAGGTTCAATACTACCCATGGCATGATTCATCCACTGGGGATTGTGACATGTATCTATAGTAAATAAAGTAAATAGCAGTTAGTAATTAAGATTTATCACACTTCATGGATGGAGGACCTCAAGCAAGTAACAATACCCGCAGCCTCAATGCTTATGATTCCAGGCATTTGTTAGGGCACAGGCCATGAATTCAGCCATTGGTGGTCACTAACTCTCTTCTGGGAAAAAACACATTTTTTTTTCCTTTTAGAAATCAGTTAAATGCATGTTTCATGGGCCCACAATTAGTATCAATCCAGGGTTCAAATTTGGGAAGTCTTGCTCCAGCACCCACCTACCAAACTTCGATTGTATTCTCTCTCATGCTATTTTAAACATGAGCCTAATGGGAGCCTGCAAACCAGGCATGGGGACTTAGATTAGCATATCAGGGAGAAAGGCAAGAGGAGAGCTCTGCTCCCTGCTCTCCTTGCTATTTTCTTCTCCTACACTGCCCAGATCAGAACAAGTGAGACAGTGTTCACTGACCTTACCTTAGGCCACCAAGTGCTTTCTTGATTCCCACACATTGTGCTCACCTCAAGTTTAGGGTTTTGCTCACTAGCCACTTTCTACACAGTACCACTTCCTCAAGGAAGCCTCTTCTCCTCCTTCCTCAGCCAACCAGTGAAAATCCCAGGAGTACATCAGAATATTACAATTTAGGGATAATGCCTTACAGCTGGGATTGGGATCCCAGGTCACAGCCTTGTGTTCAGAGCCACACTTATAAAATCCTGAAAATGCAGAATCTATGGTGATAGAGAAACCTGCAAGTCACATTTGTCCAGCCATAATGGCCCTTAGATGGAAGACTGCCATCTTCTGTTCTTCTTGTGACCCTAATGATGTCATAACAGGTGACAGCAGTCACTCAAAAGTCTGTGTTATTTACTGACTTCTAAATTATTTGCATGATTTCTCCAACTTTTTAAGTCCTCACAACACAAGTGATTTTATTAAATTAGTTGTTTTATAAAACACTGCAGATGTCATAATTGTTAACATAACAATTTACCAAACTGTAGTTAACTGGTGAGGTTTGCTGAGGATGTTTTATAAAATAAAGGAAACACCAAAACCAGTTACAAGGTTTTCTATTGAAGCCTAGAACAAAAGAGATTTGTTTTTCAAGACACTGGGGTGTGTCAAGCAAATGAAAACAGGTAGCATGTTCCCTCCCCCGTCAGAAGCACCCATCAGGAGAAACAGGATGATTGATACAAACAAGATGGCCAGTGCATGTACGGGAGAGGACCTGCTTCAGCCTCAGAGTGGGATGGTTTTGGTCATTCAATTGTTAAGTACCAAGCTAGTACTTTTCAGCTGCATTGCCTTCACTTGGATAGTAGCAGGCTTCTTCAGAATGTATTTTTAATATTCTCAGGTTCAATTTTAAGACAAAGCAATTGCAATACTGGATGCACACCACATGCCCTTGCTGCAAACTGCAAGCTATGAAGTAGTTCAAGGAGCCATGGTTAAGGGTGGATTACTGAATGGTGCTTGAAAAAGACTACACAATTTTCTTTTGTCATGTTTCCAATTTAGTGACTGTTGCTATGGAATCAGATAGCAGGGATGACAACATTCTTAGGTTTGTTTTGTTTTTACCTATGATTTAGTAACAACTGATGTTCCCAGTTTTAACCCCTTGACAGCAAAATACAAGTTCCCTCATTTTCACATTAGCATTAAAGTATCAGGAGATTAAATAACCAGCACAAAAGGTACTGCACCTTTGATTGTAGCATATGGAAAGCTGAAAGGAAAGGAAGTCTTGCTACATGTTGAAGGGATTGTGGGCAACAGAAAAAAGACACCAGAAGATCAAATGTCACACGAAGTTTTCATAATCTTGTACATATCATACATCATAGTCTCCATAATCTGCCAGATCACCTCTCATGGTGACCTTTAATCCCCTCCAGCAGTAACACTATTCTTCTTGGCTTTGCTTTACTTTTCTTGCTTCAGTTTTTCACTAAAAAGCAGAGCTAATGATTTGGTAAATCTTTTTTTCAAGTCATCAATTTCCAATGAAATACACACATCTTTAAATAAGACTTCCAAAAAAGTGATATATAAAGTGACTTTTTATATTGTGTAATTTATCTTTTAATAACTTCCCAAACTCCACAAAGTCATCTCTGGACAATGGGTTCATAGCATCTAATCATACACTGCATTGTTTACACCAAAAGTTTCTTTTGCTGATTCAAAGTCTGGCTCCTCCTGTAATGTCATTAGCCATCTGCTGATTGCTCTTCTGGAGTTAGCACTTCAGGTTCCTCAGACTCTTCTAACCTCTTTTTAAAATTCGTCTTGCCTTTTCTTCTGTTGTAATTCTTTCTTTCATCATGTCTGCTGTCTTTCTTTTCTGGTTTTACTTCTGTTGCACCTTTTTTGTCTTCATAATTGTCATCCCATTTATCCTTGACTTTCCTCATCCTCCTCCTTGCCTTCCCAGCAGTCCCTGCCCCCCACCTTCGTACTTGCTCTTCCACAGTGAATAGGGTCTGGGTCCCAAGAGTCAGATCCCCTGCTGCCACCGTCACCTCCACCTCAAACCAGGCATGAGAGTTCGCTCAGCAGAGGTGAATCATTGGGCTTGCTCTCCTTCAATATTTCTTCTTAAACTTTAATTTTGGGGTTCATTTATTTCTGGGGGAGTTATTTATGCATTAGTTTGGCTCATTCGCAATTTTTTAAAGAAATCATTTGATGTTTAAAGACCTTAAAGAAATTCTTTCCTCTTTGAACAATGAAATCACATTTCAACAGCATAATTGGACTGGAACATGGATGAGCTCCTGTTTTGTTCTCAACTCAGAAGCCTTGAAAGTTGACTGAAAAAACAGTCACCATTGCAGTCTGAAGTGGCACACTTTTTTTTTCAAAGTGTGTTGCAAACATGCATACAAGACAAGAGCTAAATGTTACTAATTATAAAGCCTGCCAGCCTCCCAAGTGCTGGGATTAGAGGCATGCGCCATCACGCCGTGCTAAAACAGCTGTCTTTTAAAGTCTTGTCTATTCTCATAACTGCCCAATGAATCAACAGCAATAGAAGTTTGTTCCCATGACACTAATGCACCATTATGCCACACTCTCTTGGCAGTGTCTCTTACGTCCACATCTACCTCTCTTCTCTTGTCTATAGTCCATCCTTGCTCCCTTCCTGCAGCACATTCAGCTGAGCATGGCTTTTCCTATTTATGCATGTGAGGAACATCCCAATATCCACACTTGCCTATATCTGACTTTTCTTTAGCACCCCAAAAGCTCTTTCTGTCACCTAACATAAGGTGATGTTGCTAGGCCAAATATGAGAGCAATTTATATGACATGATGAAGAAGAGATCAGGGAGTTCTCAAGGCAGTGACAACCACCCAGGGGTGAGTATGAATGATTTCAGGGTTGATGAGGCTTTCAGTGTTGCAGTTGAGCTATACTGAAAACTCTCTCTCTCTCTCTCTCTCTCTCTCTCTCTCTCTCTCTCTCTCTCTCTCCCTCTCTCTCTCTCTCTCTCTCCCTCTCTCTCTCCCTCTCCCCCTCTCCCTCTCTCTCTCTCTCTCTTCCCTCCTCTCCCTCTCTACTTACCTCTTTCTTTCTCTTTTTATCCTTTCTCTCCTATGTCTCTCTTCTCTTTCTTTTCTATTCTTTCCTCCCCTATCTCCTGTTTCTCCCTATCTTTGCTTTCTGTTCTTGCTCTTCTATCTCTTTCCTTGTTCTACCATCTTTGCTCACGCAAGGAAGCTTCTTGTCTTACTTTTATCTCATAGAAATCCTCCAAAACTTTCTTTCAAACTCATCTTACTTTTTTTTCTCCATTCTTTTCCTTCTCAGCTTCACCATATATATATAAAATCTCTCTCTCTCTCTCAAATAAATAAATAAATAAAGTATTTTTAAAAATCTAAAGATAGGCCTACTATTCAACCTGCTATATCACTACAAGACTTACACCCTAAAAACTACTCTTCAGTAGAGATATGTGTGCAGCCATGTTTGTTGATGCTCTATTTGCAATAGCTAGGCAACAGAATCAGCCCAGATACACATCACTTTGTGAAAGGATAAGGGAAATGTGGTATATATACACAACAGAATTTTGCTTGGTGGTAAGAAAAAAATGAAATAATGAAATTTTCAAGGAAATAGATGGACTTGGATAAATCATACTAAGAGGAGTTATACAAGCTCATAAAGACAAATGCTACATTTTCTCTCTCATCAGTGATTCCTAACCTGGAATACTTTGATTTCTTTATAAGATAAAGAAAATATCAGCAGTTTTATTAAGAATCTAGAATGAGGCTAGAAGAGAGGGGAAGCAGGGAGAGATTAGAGGAGGGGATACTTGACATGCAAGTGAAAGGACAAAATGAAGAGGTTGGAAAGGTCTTGGGGAAGGACTACAGTAAGAGAGGGTGGGTGGGAGAAATACTCAAAGCTAATGAGGGCATGAATCAGTGCTGTAGAAACCTCGCTCTTGGTGAACTAATTAAAATAAATAACTTTGAGCTGGCGGGATAGCTCAAAAGTTAGGATTTGTGCCTGTAAAGCCTAATAACCAGGGTTTGATTTTCCAGTGTCCATGTAGAGCCAGATGCAAAAAGGGTGCACATGCATATGGAGTTTGTTTGCAGTGTCTGGAGGCCTTTGTGCTCCTCTCTCTCTCTCTCTGTCTTTCCTCTACTCTCTCTCAGCTTACAAGTAGATAAAAATATTAAAATACAAGAAATAGGGCTGGAAAGATGGTAGTCATTAAGGCACTTGCCTTCTAAGTCCAAGGACCCAGGTTGAATTCCCCAAAACCCATGTAAGCCAGATGCACAATGTGGCACAAGTGTCCGGAGTTTGTTTGTAGTTGCTAGAGTCCCTGTCACACCCATTCTCTCTCTCCCTCTCTCTCTCTTTCTCTCTTTACCTCTCTACATCAAATTAATTAATTAAATAAATTTTTAAAAATATATTTAAAACATAAAAGAAAGAACTCTTAATAAGAGACAGGTGTGGGAATAGTCTGGGCATAAGTACCCCAATGAGGAGTAGGTAAAGCTTAAACCTAAAACCATGGGCTCTCGCTGATAATTCCCAATGTTAGAATTGAGTTACCTCCCACAGTGAGCTGTTGGTCAGGTAGGCATATGAGGCCCCAAAACAATTTAGGCCATTGCCAAAGCACTTGTTTACCCACCAGGTCTAAATAGTCAGACCCTGTTGCTGAAGACACCAGAGGCTATGGTCACAGGATGTAGAGTGATCATTCTGGAATTAAGAAAGAAGCCAGTTCCCTGTTGCCTAGCTCCCATAGTGCTGGAAAGTGCTATGTGAGCTGCAAAGTAATATTGGTCACCGAAACCATGAACATGCGATGGATCCTGCAAGCTATAATATCAACTACCCAGGCAAAGTGTGCCCTTTGGAGCAATAGTGGCACACAGGCTATGGGAGTAATCAACTGTTCTCTCTGTGAATAAGAGGCTTGCTCAGAAGGAATTCTTATGTGGTATTTAGAACCAAGTCAGAAGCCCATGGCTTGGAAGATCACTCTAAAGAGAAGCTCTCACTGTTCTTTGACTAAAATGAGAAGGTATGCCCATTGGAAAGTCTTCTAAATGTCTATGTGTATTCCTTTTTTATTATACTGCTCTCATTCTTGGTTAAAGTATCACCTTTTTACAGATGGCAGTGAATACTTGGTAGACACAAGATCCATCATTTCAGTAAGAAAAGAAAACCAATTACCTAACACAAGATTATTCATCTCTATCATATCTGTTAGACTACAGAAGACATTACAGAGGAAGAGTTGAATTAAATATGAGTGCTCCTCTAATGGCTAGCCTCAGAATCTCCTCCAGGGAGATGGCAGTATCAAATCTCATCAAAGCAGAAAATCAGAGGTTTCAGATAGCTCAACACTAAAGAAGACTCAGAGCATAACCCAAGACTCAGGGAACACTGTGAAGGAAGAAGTAGAAAGATAAGATAGGTAAGAGCCACTGGGGTTTAAGAAATATCATGAGGCATTGCCCCCACCAGGTACTGATCCCAAAGTGAATATTGCTAACCCCACTGAGTAAGGCTTTCAATGGAATGGGAACAGGAAAGTAGAACCTGATTGGAATATGACCATTACGCAATATGTTCCTCCAGTCAAATTCACAACTAATTTTAAAAACACAAAAAAGTACCAAATAGTCAAGAAAACATATTTTCATTCTGTATGTGCTTGAAATATTCATCTCTTTGCTATTTGGAACATTCCAGAAAACTTAACAGCTGTTCCTCATGGGCCATTGTAGGAGCCGTAATAAATGAGAGCTGAAAGTTCTACTTTTGGGATCGCTTGACAAATTTTATTTTGCATGTTATGGGTATGCATGCACACACATGCTCATGTGCACACACTATATCCACAGCTTTGATATGAACACTAAATATTGAACTGGAATGCAATTCCTGGCACTTTGTTCTAACTTGTAATGTTGAAAGAACACATTATTTAAGAAAATATTGTATTCTTATTTATTTATTTATTTGAAAAAGAGAAAGGGAGAAAGATTGGGTCTGCCAGGACATCCACCTGCTACAAACAAACTCCAAATGCATGTGCAACCTGTGCATCTGGCTTGTGTGTATTCTGAGGAATCAGACCTGGATCTTTTGGCTTTGGAGGCAAGTACCTCAACCACTAAGCCATCTCTCCAGCTCCACACTGCTTTTGTTAATGTGAATATCCTTACCTGTCTAGCCAGAGTAATGAAAACAAGATGTGTGTACTCCTTTCCAGTTGTTAGATCCTTGGATTATATGCAAATGTAGAACATTTAATAATTGACCTTACAAAGGCATTTAAAGATATTCTTTCTGAAAGTATACCTAATCAACCCTGTGGCAAGATCTGAAGTTCCTTGGATGGCTCATATCTATGATGCTTTCAAGCAAATGGGGGTGTGCATGATAGTGTAAGGAATGTGTATAACCCATGTAAGCATACAAAGGAAGTGATTTTCAGACCTCTAAATAATCAGAGTCCATTGCTCTAGACCATGAATTTAGGAGGAAGAAGGTTTTAACTGAAACAGTGCTCAGATTCTTTCACATATCAATTCTTGCAATCCAATCTTATTTTGTCTTCTTAGTTTGGTTTCTCCTATGACAAAGAAAGCCCTTGCAAAATGTGTGCAAATTGTTAAATGTCAGCTGAATGTCATTCTCCAAGTCTGGCACTCAAATAGGGCTCTCTGCAAATTGGTTGTCAGCCACTGGGAGTTGAAGGAAAGATTGTTGAAAAGGTCCTGAGAGGCTTCATTTCCCAAGGTTCCCAAGGTCCCAGTGAGATGGCCGCTTCTCCAAACAACCATTTCCCTCCTGTTCTTCAAGCTGTGGTCTCACCAGTCTCTGTGCCTCTATGTGCCATTCCTTACCCAACCTCTTCCTTGGTCTCTGTCCAAATGTGCCCATCCTCCAAAGACAGCAGCATGACAAGTCCTGGGTGATGTCCTCTTCAGTCCCTCAGTCACTCCTTCCCACGAACTGCCACCTCTGTGTACCTGGACCTTATAACTCTTGGGGTTTAGCCTAGTTTTTGTTGTTCATTCATGAAGTATTTTAGGGGCTGGGGAGATGGCTTAGCAGTTAAAGCCCTTGCCTGTGAAGCCTAAGGGCCCAGGTTTAATTTGCCAGTACTAATCTATGCTAGATGCATAGGTGGCACATGATCTGGAGTTCATTTGCAGTGGTCAGAGACCCTGTTGTGCCCATTCTCTCACTCTCTCTCTTTCTCACTTTCTCTCTTTCTTTCTCTCTATGCCACTTTCTCTCTCAAATAAATAAATAACATATTAAAAAAATAGAGCTGGAGTGATGACTTAGCAATTAAAGTGCTTGCCTGCAAAGTCTAAGGACACAAGTTAAATTCCCCAGTACCCACATAAGCCAGGTGTACAAGGTTGCACATGCATCTGGAGTTCATCTGCAGTGGCTGGAGGCCCTAGTATGCCTATTCTCTGTCTGCCTCTCTGTCCCTCTTCTCTCTCTCCCATAAATAAATAAAATATAAAATATAAACAAAGAAGTATTTCAGGGCTGAGAAGATTGATTAGTGTTTACATCACAAATGCCTGAAGTACCATTAGGGAAAGAGGTGTGACATGGCCAGCAACAGTTATGTTTTGGTATCATAACCTCTCATAAACCTGGACATTTGTCTTACAGCATTGGCTACTTTGGTCTCCTGAGAAATACAGATGTTTTTCTCTCACTCAGATGGCCTAATCAGAATGTTTGTTCTTGTTTTCCTACCTGGTAAATGATGCAGAGGCAGAGGAAGATAAGTACAGAAAGAGCTATGCCATGTTTCATTGCAGATATAAACTGATATCATTTCTTACCAGAAGTAGAACACTTTGCAAGAAGCAGGGTCCAGTATGAGGGAGGGTCTTGGTGTTGGGAGCCAAATTGGGCACACACCCACTCTGCAAACAGACATCATCACATAGGAAAACCCAATAACATCAAATAGGGTGTAATATTTCCATTAAAGTGAGAAAAGACTGTTGCCTCCCTAAGAAAAATGTCTTTACTAAAAAATAGATTTTTCAAAGAGCACAGGCAGCAGCAAGGTAAAATGTGTCTGATTTATGGCAGGTTGAAAAGGTCTTCTTCCCGAATGCGAGTCTGTGGCCACAGTGGATCCACTACGGGATGATAAATGAAGAAATAACTCAACCCAGAGCAGTGAGGCAGTGGGCTCTGAGGTGGTGACATCAGGGCCAAGCAGCCTCAGGGTGGAATCCAGATGTTGTGGGTGAGCAAATGTGTTATGGGATGGACGAGACAGACAGAGAGAAGTGAGCAGGAGGGAGGCACTGTGAAGCCGAGAAATAGAATCTTACTGCAGGCCCAGCATGAGTGTGCAAAGCTTCCCTAAGTCACCTTTCCCTGCTTCCTCCTCTGCATTGTCAAATTAAAAAAAAAAAAAAAAAAAAAAAAAAAACTGTTCTACCTATTTGTTGGGTTGTGACAAAAAATAAAACATAAGATGATAATAGAGGGAACAGTGCTTTGAAAAGCTCTAAGCACCTTACAAATGCAAGGTATGAATTATGCTCTAAATGTATCATTTGAATGAGAGAAATAAAAAAGGAACAGGTTATTAAATTACATATAGGAAAAGCTAAGAGATACAGTGGGAGGGCTGCTTTCAAGAACTATTATAAAAGCTGACGTTCTATCTTCTAGATGCAAGTCAGTCCTCAATCAAAAACAGGAATCTGAAATGAGAAAGAAGTAGATGGTGGTGTGTATGAGGAGGACTGTGTATCTAGAAAGCTGCAGAAATTGCTGACAAAATAAAATGCAGATGCTCAGGATTGGAATTCAGGTCCTCACGTTTGCTTGGTAAGCCTTTTACTGACAGACACTTCCCCAGATCCACAGATGAGTTTGAAAAGATAATTATTATTAAATATTTCAGACCCAGAATAGAGGAACTCTGGGGATGCTAGGTATTGAAGAGCCAGACCTTTGCACAGATCCATGGCGCTGATAATAGGAACAATTATTAGAAAAAATAGGAAACTTCATAAGTAAGCCAAAATGATCATCTGAATGGTTCCTGGTGTATTTAGTATCAATTTGGATTTGTGCATTATACCATTAAGAAGGAGAAGACACTGGAAATTCTGCTCTTGTAGACAAGCAAGAAAGGATAGGGCTGGCAGAAGCAAAAAAGTGAAGGTTGAACACAAAGCACAGACTATGGTGAATTTCTCAGTGGCCTAGAAAAAGATAATGAAAAGGATTCCTCCATTGTATATTCAAGCCAGTCTGGACTTAAAACTCTAAAATTCGAATACCATTTTCTATGCTAGAAATAATGTTCAGAGATGCTTTCCTCTACCTCTTAACTGTGGAGAAATAGAAGCTGTTTTCTTTGCATGCAGGATTTCTTAACCCAGCTGAGAATTGTCAGTTCATACTGAAAACATGAAAAGTGGATGTAATCTATACACTAAAACCCAAGAACCCCTTGCCAGCCTCCAAAGTACTAATTCCAGGTTCACAGTCCTCACTTCCTCCAGGGAAAGACTCTGGAAGATTCTCTTTGTGGAAATTCTCCAACGTAGCAAATCCCAGCTCCACGCAAACTTTCAGAGCTCCAGCATATGAACAAGTATGTGGGCACCTCAGACAGAAGAGTAGAGCCTCACATAAAGAATGAAGATAAAAACACTCAAATAGAAAAAAACATAAGTAGCACTAGAAAAAAATGCAGAAAGTTTTCAAAAGAAGTTTTTGAAATAATTGGTATCCTCCTTCCAATTAGTATCCACAGAGGTTATTTAGAAATTTAAAAAAAGAAACTCCTCTTTAAAAGGAAAACAAATGTTTTCAAGACTAGAGGCAAATGTCAAGGTAGAGGCAATAGTATAGTGAACTTCATGTGCCCAATACTGACCTTATTTAAAATTACCAATTTATGGCCGGGCATGGTGGCACACGCCTTTAATCCCAGCACTTGGAAGGCAGAGGTAGGAGGATTGCTGTGAGTTCAAGGCCACCCTGAGACTACATAGTGAATTCCAAGTCAGCCTGGGCCAAAGTAAGACCATACCTTGAAAAACCAAAAAAAAAAATAAATAAATAAAATAAAATTACCAATTTAAAGAGACTTAAGAGAGTGCTCATTGGTTACAGTTGCTTGCTCATAAAGCATGATAGCTGGGGTTTGATTCCCCAGTACCCACATAAAGCCAGAAGCACCAAGTGGTGCATACATCTCGAGTTCATTTGCAATAGAAGAGGCCCTGGCATGCCCATACTCATCCTCTCTCTCTTTCTCTCTCTCTCTTGAAAATAAATACATAAAAAATATTTTAAAAAAAAATCAACATTTTAAGAGCAGTTACTTTCCCCTAAACTATCGCTCACTCTGGATCTCAGATGGTTTCTAAATAAGTCCTGAACAAATGGCCTGTCATCTATGAGAATTATACACACACTTCTAAAAGATATTATTTTAAAATATAACTATAGTACAATCATCACATCAAAAATAATTACCTTAGGGCTGGAGAGATGGCTTAGAGGTTAAGGCACTTTCCAGCAAACCAAAGGACCTCGGTTCAATTCCCCAGTTCCCATGTAAGCCAGATGCACAAGGTGGCCCATGCATCTGGAGTTGGTTTGCAGTGGCTGGAAGCCCCAGCATGTGCAATCTCTCTCTCTCTCTCACTCAGCCTCTTTTCCTCTCTCAAAGAAATAAATAAAAATATAATATTAAAAAAATAATTACTGTGTATCACTAGACACCATCCTGCATCTTGAGTAATCCCTACAAACTACAAATTAGATCTTGAGGCTCATCCAACTTAGTTTCAATATTTAACATCTTTAATAGCTTTTTTCTAGTTGATGATATGTGCTCCTCCTAGGAGTATGCACTTTGCAATTCAGTATCTTTCCTTAGCATTTTAAGCCTTGATAATAGTTATCACTTACAAAAACTTAGGCATATTATGTCCTTGAAATTTACAAGTATTCTAATTCTATAATTTTCCATCCTTTATTAGCTTGAATACTTTGATAAGGAAAACTTTTCAGAAAATATTTGATTTCCTTAACATATATTTGCATAAGAAGGCCTGATAAATGCATAACTTTTACCATTATTATTGTCACTATAATGAGTTGTTTATCTAGCATTGTCCAAAGATAATCAATGGCATCCCTCCCCAAAGTAATTATAAACTCATGGATTTTCATGTGATTGGTTTGCTAAAATGTATTCCAGTCGTCATTTTCATTGTGTTCAAACCCTGTCAAGTTGGTTGTCATCAGAATCCCTCGGACACACCTGAGATGGTTTGGCTGTGTCTTTGCTCTGATGATGAGGAACGTGGCTGAGGCTTCTCTGTCCCATCTCCATCCTTTACCTGGATCCTGTCAACTCTCCAAAGCCTTCTGGTTCTTTTGTGAGTTGGAAATGGTACTTTAAGCTGTAATTCCTTTCCCTAATGTTTATTGCATTTCAAAAATAGTTAAATTATATTTGTCCAGAATGTTTGTTAGATTGGGAGAGTTGATACAAGTAGCCTAGCCCTCCTTTACACACTCTCCTCTGGATAATGTGTGTTTCCTTCCTCTGTTGGCTCACATACCTAATTCTTTGAAGGATTTGTTTAAAATTCAGCTTCTCTATCAAGGAGTTCCTCTCTACACAGGATGAAAAAAATGGTGTTGGGTATTTAGCTCAGTGATAGAACTCTTGCCAACCAAACACAAGGCCCTGGGTCCAATCTCCAAGAAAGAGGGAGAAAAGAGAATGCAAAGAAATGTAAGTGTGAATGAACGAATACTGTATATGAAACACAAATAGAAGTGTATGAAAAGGAATGCAGCATGATTACTGAAAAATCTTAAAGGTCTTGAGAGATGGCTCAGTGTCAAGGTGCTTTTGTGCAAAGCCTAATGACCCAGGTTGAATTCTCCAGTACCTTGGTAAAGCCAGACACATAGTGGCACATGCATCTGGAGTTCTTTTGCAGCAGCTAGAGGCTGTGGTATCCCTAGCCTCTTTCTCTTTCTCCTTCTCTATTCTCTCTGTCTCTCTTTGCTTGCAAAAAAAAAATATTTTTAAAGAACATTTAAAACAATATCTTAAAATTTGAAGTATCATTGTATTATAGTATTCTGTTTTGGAAAATCTGTACATATTTAACTATTTCATTTGTGTTTTTATTTTGATACCTTTTACTTGTCATTAGTTCTGTTTAAATTTGAATTATTTAATTAAATTAAAAAAATCAAGTAAATATTTTAAAAATCATCATATATTGAAACCATCTCATAATACTAGGGCTCTTTCATGAAACTTGATTTAATATTTTATTTTATTTTGAGAAAAATAGAGAGAGGGAGAGAGAGAGAGAGAAGCAGGTAGAAATAAAGATAGAAACTGGGCATGCCAGTACCTTAGTCACTACAAACATACTCCATATGTATGAGCCACCTTGTCCATCTGCCATATGTAGGTACTGGGGAATAAAACATGGGTCCTTTGGCTTTAGAGGTGAGTGTCTTAGCCACTGTGGTGGTTTGATGCAGGTGTCCCCCATAAACTTAGGTGTTCTGAATGCTAGGTTCCCAGCTGATGGATTTGGGAATTAATGCCTCCTGGAGGGAGTGGATTGTTGGGGGTGGGCTTAAGGCCTTTATAGCCAGTTTCCCCATGCCAGTGTTTGGCACACTCTCCGGTTGCTGTGATCTACCTTATGTTGGCCAGGGGGTGATGTCCACCTTCTGCTCATGCCATTGTTTTCCCCTGCCATCGTGGAGCTTCCCCTTGAGCCTATAAGCCAAAATAAATCTCTTTTTCCCAGAAGCTATTCTTGGCTGGGTGATTTCTAACAGCAATGCAAACTGGACTGCAACAGTAAAGTGGTACTGAGGAGTGGGATTGCTGCTAGACACCTGACTGTGGCTTTGGCCTTTTGGAGCTGGTTTTCAAGAGGAATGTGGAAGGAGTTGAAACCTTGGCCTAAGAGATGCCTTACAGTGCTATAAGTACAGCATGATGGACTGTTCTGGTCTGAGCTGCAAGACCTGAATGCAGTAAGAACTATGGACTGTGAGGTTTGGCTTATGAGGGTAGGAAAAAGCTTTGCCTTGACTGGGCTAGCAGTTTGTGTGAGAAGCTTGCTCTTGTGCCCATGTCCTGAGAAGTTGTGCAGGGTTGCTTTGTGTAGAAATGAACTGGTGTGTGCAGAGGGATATAGCACAGAGAGAAAAATATTTGGGTGAACTGTTGCCCATTCAGCTGTAACTGAGAGATTACAACCTATGAGACTGGGCTAGCTGACCTGCACTGGGGCAACAAGAAGAATGTAGACTCTTTTGAAAGGGCCTGAGTGCTCAAGGAGTACCCTGTTCTTCAAAGTCTGCTTTATTCCCCCATGGTTTAACAAATTGGCACCCTACCTGGTATCATGGAGTATAAGAAATACTGGAAAGAAGGTCATTGAGTTTGCAACACAGTCTTGTGTTTTGGAAATGGCCATAGGCAGTGTGAAGCGGGTTTGCTGGTTGCCTGCATAGAGACCCCATGGGGCCATGAAGATGAACCGTGGCTTGCAGTGGAGACCCAGTGGAGATGCCGGGACCATGAGATGGCTGGCAAGGAGCTGCCGGCCTCGATGAAGTTTTCCAGGACTGTGAGTAGCCTAGCTGGAGGGACGGAATTGGAATGCCAGAGACTTACTGGTTAGAATTATCGGACTTTGAGATTTGTCACTGGCTAGAGTTGCTGGACTTGAAGCTACAGAGATTGATGTTTGCCCTGGTTGTTTTAAATCTTGTGTTGGTTGAATGTTTCTTTGCTATGCCCAATGCCATCTACTACAGTGTGAATATTTATTCTGTGCCATTATGGGTTTTTTGAGATTATTTTTTGGTATTATGGCTCAGTTAAAAGATCTTTGTCTATGGGGATGTTTGAACATCATTGAGATTGATAAAAACTATGGGACTTTTAAAGTCAGACTGAATGCATTGTATTTTACATCATGTATGGGGCCAGGGGCGGAATGTGGTGGTTTGATTCAGGTGTCCCCCATAAACTTAGGTGTTCTGAATGCTAGATTCCCAGCTAATGGAGATTTGGGAATTAATGCCTCCTGGAGGGAGTGGACTGTTGGGGGCGGGCTTATAGGCTTTATAGCCAGTTTCCCCATGCCAGTGTTTGGCACACTCTCCTGTTGCTGTGGTCCACCTTATGTTGGCTAGGGGGTAATATCCACCCTCTGCTCATGCCATCGTTTTCCCTTGCCATCCTGGAGCTTCCCTTCGAGCCTGTAAGCCAAAATAAATCTCTTTTTCCCAGAAGCTGCTCTTGGTTGGGTGATTTCTAACAGCAATGTGAACCGGACTGCAACAACCACTAAGGAATGTCTACATCCCTTATATTTTTAAAGGAATGATTCTCAATCTATGAGAAGTTTTTGATCAAACATGAGAAGGAAACTTTCCCCTGAAGAGAGATGCCAGAATGGATGTAGATGTGAGGAGCTGTGAACTCTTGGGATCCTGGGATGTAGAAGGACTATCGACCCATGGGAGAAAGGAAAGGAGTAAGGAGAGGAATGCATGAAGACCCAGAGGTGAGGGAAGGAGTACGTGAAGTCGGTAATGTGGAATCAGGACGCAAATACTACTGAATCTAATTTAACTGTGAGATTTCTACAATTCTCTGATTATTTGAAAACTATTTACTTATTCATCCACAAAATTCCATGGTGTTGGGAAGATGGGTCAGTGTCTAAAATGTTTGCTGTACAAACATGAAGACCTGACTTTGGATCTTCAGAACCCATTTGAAAGATGGGCATAATGGAGCATGTCTTAAATCCCAGAGCTAGGCAGGTGGAAATAGAGGGGTCTTTAGAACTTGCTGGCTAGCTAGTGCTATACTCTAGGCTTAGTGAGAGTGAGATCCTATCTTTAAAATAGAAGGTCCAGAGTAAGTGAGGAAGATAGAAAGATACTTGACATCAATCTCAGACCTCCAAAGACATGCACACACATGAATGAGTATCCCCCACATATACAAACATGCACACACACACACACACACACACACACACTTTCACAACACATATACACACACCAGAAATTTTACTAGTAAAAATTTCAAAAATTTATATAAGTAATAAACTTGTGAAAGTCTATCTCACTTTGTATGTATGTGATAACTTATTTGGAGAATATATATGAATAATATGTACAAAGAAAATTTGTAACTCTTTAAACCCAAACAAATTGTAAAGCAAAAGAAAATGTTGAAGAAAAAAAACTATTATTTTATATATCGCATCCATGAGTATAGTTACATGGTCAGGATGAGGCAACACTGCACAGTGATCTAAAATCGGGGCATTGTAATCCATGTAGAAGGAGAGCTGAATGGATGGGACAGGTGTGTAGGCAGAGGATTGTGCATGCAAAAGAATTAAATTTATTTTCTCAAGGAGAAGTCAGAAGAGACTTAGAGACTTCTCTCCTTATCAATAGTGTATATATTCTGTGACCCTACGGGTTGCCCAAGGCATAGATAATGCTGAATCCTTCCTGTAAAATGACTTTTATACACACACACAAGTTCAATTCCTTCCCTGTTACCCAAGCACTTATCAAATGCTAGTAATAACCTTTGTAATTTAAAGCACAACAGCAGAATTAGTACCAATTTATTACTCCTTATTCACTTTCTCGTGGATAAAAATTTATTTTTGCAAGAGATCTTAACTACCTCTGCATATGACATTTTTTCTTGTAATATTTAGAACTTTCATTTTTCAGTTTCAGAATGCTTTCTTTTTGCATATCTGAATAGCCACCATCACGCCTCTTATATGTTGAGGATATTATGATTTAAAAGAAGAGCCTGAACACAAGCAATCAGTGAGATAAGTGACTCAACTAGGTGACTGAAGAAAGGGCATGTGTACAGAGGGAAGGCTTGACATTGGTAGCTGGGAGGTGAGAAGTTTTACTCTGAAAAGCAGACAACTTATTTTGTTTCTGTAATTTTATACTTTCTTATAACATAGTTGACCATAGGTGATTGAAACCTTGAAAAGTATGGTTTATACCTGAGACAGGCTATTGCATACTGAAATAGAATTTTACTGTGGAAATAACAGAACTAACAATGGTGTTTCTAAACATGAAGATGAGTGATAAGAGACAATATTGAAAGAGTTCAAACAAATTTATTGTGAGGAAGCAGTAATTGGAGCTGGACTGATACTTTTTAAGCATGTTTTGTTTTTTGGTTTGTTTTTGAACTATTTGCTTTTATAAAGTAGGTAAATATATATCTTGGAGGAGCAATACTTTGAAAAAGAGATGTCTTTAGAACCAGTGAGTATGATGTCAAAATGTAAATAATGAAACTGGGTCCAAAGGAAGGGGCAAGAAGAATGACAGACAGCTTACACAGCTGACTGCGTGTAACCAGAGCATATCCCAGCAGAGCTTAGATGAGTCAGTCACCTTCCAAAACACAGAAGCTAAAAGCTCTTGTTGGTTTAGATTCCCTGTGGCTGTTTTGATTTTCCCAAAAGACAGCTTCCCAGCCAGGAGAAGTGGCTCACAGACTCAGGTGTCCTCAGAACTACTAACACCATGTGAGGAGGGCTTAAGGTGGACAATTCACAGTGCTTTCAGGACCACTGGAAACCAGGTCAATGCAGATCACTGGCAGATATTGGGCCTTGTCTCTAAAGAACAGAGAAATACAGAGCTGACAGGATTTGGCTCAGTGGCAGAGATCTTGTCTACCATGTATAAGGCCCTGTATTCAATCTTGGATACTACAAATAATAAGTAAATAATGAATGAATGAAAGAATAATGTTGTTTGGCTAAATGGATAGAGTATACCCATGCAAATTCCTTGTAAGTATTTATATTCACTTGCCGATCCTCCGGCAGGTAGGGCTATAGGAGAGCTGGTTCCATTGATCTCTCCTTGGGGCTGAGCGGGATGGTGAGTGTCAAGGACCCAGACCCTCTCCTAGTAACCGGAGAGAAATACACTGAGTTGAGAGACTTGTCGAAGCAGGATCTCACTTTATTGTAACAGGCAGGTGCTTAAATAGCATTGAGAACAAATTTGGGGATTTCAGGAAAGGATGAGGTATAAGAGCCAATAGCATATTGTGACTTTTGAAATGATTGGTTCTAAGAGTGCATGGGAACTCTAACTTTTTTTGCAGAAGTAGCAGGCCAGAGGCAATGTGGCACCCTGCTGAGTCATAGCTGGCCAGAGACAAGTTGCCAAACTTTAGCTAGGCTCAGGTAGTTCCAGTAGGCCTCGTGTCCAGGCCTCTCAAGGCCCAACATCTCCCCCTTTTGTTTTTGTAAGAGCATTAGTCACCATGGCTCCTGTCTTAGGTTGTCCCCCTCTGGGAATCTTACCCGTCACTGGGTACCATGTGTTTCGCTTGCTGAGAACCCACTCCATGACCTGTCTTAGGTTGTCTCAGTCAGCCTGAGATCTTACCCATCATCCGTCACATGGAGGGCAGAGGAGGTGGCAGTGGGTCATCAGAGGAACTTAATTCCTGAGTTGCCAGCCTGTGTAATGTATCTCAACCTGATGGAGTTTTATTGCCTCTAGCCGTTGGTGAATGAATTGTGTAATTTTGTTAATTACATAGGCCTGAAAGTGAGGAGAAAGAGAAGGAGGGGCCCAAGTAGAGGGAGTAGATAATGTAAGAAGCCATGTAAGCCCATCCACGGTGGATTGTCCTGGAGGTCCTGCCATCTCCTCTCCAGGTCCTCTTGAAGCCTTTTGATCTTTTCCTGAACAATTCCTGATCTATTGGCATAGAAACAGCATTTTTCCTGTAAAAACAAGCATATGCCTCCCTTTTTGACTGTTAATAGGTCTAGTACCCTCCTGTTTTGTAGGACTACCTCAGCCAGGAAATCTAGCTGTTGTTGGAGATCAAAGATAGTGTTGGACATGGCTTTTATGTCCCTGATCAACTGGAGAGAGAGATTTCTGTGGAGATGGACTGCCATACCCATCCTGGCTGTCCCAGTGGCCATGCCTGCAGTTATTCCTAATCCAACAAGTAAAGGTATCATTTGTACAGCTCTCTTAGGTCTCCCTCCAATATAATCAAAAGAGGTTATAGGGAGGGCTTCATCTCTAGGAATGATATCCACATCTGGAATCAAGGTGGCAGGAGCACAAAGGCCCATCCAATTGGTAGGCAGAAAGTCATAGGCCATCCCACCTCGGCAAACAATAGGAGAAGGTGGGTCCCAAATGCACTTTCCAGAAGGAGACATTGGAAGCAGCTGGACTGGGATGGGGAATGTGACAGAGCAACTTTTTAGGGTCATATGGGCAACTGTAGTTGTATCATTGGTGATTACTGCAATCAGCTGGGGAGGCCCAGATCACAGGCAAAGCCAACAATCTTCCACAAGGGAGGGAATTGTTTGGTTTAGCAGGGTGAAGACCCTTTTAGGAACAGTCCTCAGGGGTGGGACACTCTCTGGAAAAGTGATTATCAGTGTCCTCTTGTTGGGAAATGTATTTCAGGTCTCTCACTAGTAGCCAAATGGGTCTTTTTTTAATCTTGAGGGAAGACACATCCAAAGCCTCTCCCTGCTGTGAGGAGCAGTTCTCCAGGCCCTAGTCAATGGGTCCTGCCATTTTACCAGTTAGAACTGTAGGTAACAGATGAGGACCAATGTTCTTGAAAATGGGATAATTGTTTATCTTCTTTAGAAAAAATTAAAATATTTAGGGTAAATAATTACTTTTTTAATTGGTCATGTGGGCAAAGGATTCCCCCTTTTGTTTTTGTAATTGAGACTTGAGAGTCTGATTATATCTTTCAACGATTGCTTGACCCCAGGGTTACATGGGATGCCTGTGGAGTATGAGATTCTCCAGGTCTGGAGAAAATTCACAAAAGCCTTGCTAACAAAGCAGAGACCATTATCAGTTTTGATATGATCATGTAATTCAAAGGTGGCAAAGCACTGAAGCATATGGCTAATACTATGTTTAGATTTTTCCCCGGCATGTGCCAACAGTCAGCAGGCACAGGAAAAGGTATCAACTGAAAGAAAAACATAATTAAGCTTTCCAAATGGAGAATAGTGTGTGACATAAATTTGCCAAAGATGATTAGGGTGGAGTCCTCGAGGATTGCTTCCTATAGTTTCAGTGGTGGCATAAGACTCAACTTCTCCAAGTATATCCTCACCTAGGAGGTTGGACATTAGGCCAGACACCTCCAGAGTGTGCACCTCCCCACTATTACCAAAAGGATCAGTCCAGGGCTGCCAGTTGGCCGTTGCCCGGGACATTGACTGTCCGCCCACACCAAGTAAAGACAGACCAGGGACTAACTGCCATGAAGGAGGGACTTCCACCTTTCTAATTGGTATTACACTGAGGCATAGAAGCCATTTTATCAGCCAAATTGTTTCCTTGAGAGAGACAGTGTGGTTGGCCCCAAGGTCACTTTTGGTGTTTGTCCCTGAATCAGGGGCATGGTTCAGTGTGTAACGGGGCTGGGGATAGCCCCTGGGGGAGTTTAAAGGCTCACCCTGAAAGCTGAACTTGGATTTGCAATCCTTGGCCCAGTGGAACCCCTTCTTGCACCTGGGGCAAGGGGTACAAGGCATGTTAGCAGCCACAGGAGCTATTGGGGTATTTTTTTGCCTGATTGGGGCATTCCCTTTTAAAGTGATCCTCTTTGCCACACCCAAAATAAGATCTCCCCTTTCCCCCTGAGGTCTGTTGGAGGGCACAGACCAGGGCGGATATATCTTCACGGTGAGCACTTTGTAAGGCTGATGCCATGGCCCTCGCCTGCTGGGAGCTGGATCCCATGTCTTTGGTGACTATAATCCATTTACTGATCTTTTAGCCCAGTGCAGGCCAACTTATGGTCACTAATCATGCCTTCCCAGACCAGCATTTTAATGCACTGGTCTTGCAGTGGACCAGGGGGAAACTTTCTTTGTAGACTTTTTTCAACTCTTTCAATGAAGGTAGCCAAGACTTCACTATCTTTTTGTGTGATTCCTGCTATGGGGGGCTCAGATGGGCCTTCCTCCAGTTTCCTCCATTCAGCCATTCCCAAAGCCCGCACCTGATCCTGGCATGGATCAGGGATGGCAGCTTGCTGGAGGCCCATGGAAAATGCATCAGCAGTGCCCAAGAGCATGCCAAAGGTGATTGGGACTGGGGGCTGAGTGGCCTGATTCTGCTCGGCCTTAGTACGGCACTCATCGTGAGAGAAGGCACACCATTTTATGTACGGGGGCTAGAAAGAACAGCTTTAGCAAGATTTTTCTAATCTTGGGTGATTGATGAGCCAAACCCTGGAGGATGGTATCCGCCCAGGGACAATTAGGTCCATCCTCCGACATAGCCTTTTTAAGGTCCTTTAGATCATGAGCCTCCCAGGGGTACCAAGCAGCAGGGTGATTACCACCGGGATTAATATTGACAGTGAAGAGGTAGGTTGTTTCTTCCCCAGATGTGCCATCCCCATAGTAAGACGGAGGTACAGAGGGACAAAAGGATTTGTCTGAAAAGGATTTGTAGGGGGACTTGGGGGTGTAGGAACCTAAGAGGGCCAAGGAGTGCTTCCAAAGAGGTCTAGGGATGGATACAGGGGCCCAGGCAAACACGAGGGAATTGGCTTGGACAAGAACTTCCCCATAATTTATGAGGGTACACTCACCCACAGACCAATTAGCCCATCAGCGTACTTCTGTAAGAGATATGCCCCATGTTGGGTGCCAATCTGCTGGCTCCTCTGGCAGGTAGGGCTGTAGGAGAGCCACTCCCGCTGGTCTCTCCTTGGGGCTGAGCGGGATGGTGAGTGTCAACTACCCAGACCCCCTCCTAGTCACCAGAGAGAAACACACTGAGTCAGGAGATTTGTTGAAGCAGGATCTCACTTTATTGTAACAGGCAGATGCTTATGTAGTGTTGAGAATGAAGTCAGGGATCTCAGGAAAGGTATGAGGTATAAGGGCCAATAGCATATCACGACTTTTGAAATGATTGGTTCTAAGAAGCGCGCATGGGAACTCTAACATTTTTGCAGAAGTAGCAGGCCAGAGGCAATTTGGCACCCTGCTGAGTCATAGCTGGCCAGAGACAGGTTGCCAAACTTTAGTTAGGCTCAGGAAGTTCCACTAGGCCTTGCATCCAGGCCTCTCAAGGCCCAACATTCACTTCATATAATAGTGCTGCTTTTATTTTGGTTAGAGAGACTCAAAACTCATCAAAGTGCAAGGAAGAAGTGATAGTTAAGTGATCAGCAGTAAATGAAACATCTCTATCACAATTACAAAGTCTCAGCGACTATTGCAGAAAAGATGGAGTAAAATATGTGAGAGCTAAAAAATGAAGGGGGGGGAGTGCTATGGAAAGTTGTCTTCTAGACACAACATGGCTGGTATCTTCATGACCTCACAGCAGCAGTCATTACATGCATGCCATCTACATAATATTGGGTATCTTAACATGTTGCCATGAGTGATGGAGGAGTGATAAAAGACAGGTCCTACAGTTGAAGGTGGATAGGGAAGTGGGCCAAAGGAAGGTTGTGAGAGGACATTATTATCAGGGTACATTGTGTGTATGTACAAAGGCTGTCAATGAAAAAATATAAAAATAAAAGTTTAATTATTTGACATGCTTACACTCAGGTTTTGATGGAAATAAAACTATATATTTCATAATAATTACATAGATAGATTGATGGATAGAGGATAGATGGAAGGATGAATAGACAGATGATAGGTCACTGAAAAATGCTTCAGTTTATCTGAAATTCCAACCCTAGACCTTACAGTTTGTCTTTGTGTCAGCCTCCTCCCTAACTTCACTACATGCCCTATCTCTCTCATGGTAACATGACTATCAATGTTATACAATATCTCATTTCACCAATCATGTGTATTCAAGATGCTCACTGCCTGAGCCAAGCTTTTCCATGTGCATATTTTTTGTACTCTATTTGTCCCTGCAATATAACATGAAAATGTCTCTAAAGAGTGACAAGCACACACGGAAACTCTTAGACTGTCCCTTTGTCACACATGTTTGAATTGTCATATTTTATTACACCAAAATACTCTCAAGCATGTGTTATGTACCTATTTAAAGATTTCTGATTTTCTTGTAATATAGGGTCCATATCTGCTTTTATTTATACATTTCTTTTTTTAATATTTTCATTTTATTGTTTATATGGCTTTGTGGTGTCTAGAACTCTATGGTCATTCTTTTTTTTTAATTTTTTATTTATGTGAGAGCGACAGACACAGAGAGAAAGACAGATAGAGGGAGAGAGAGAGAGAATGGGCGCGCCAGGGCTTCCAGCCTCTGCAAACGAACTCCAGACACGTGTGCCCCCTTGTGCATCTGGCTAACGTGGGACCTGGGGAACCGAGCCTCGAACCGGGGTCCTTAGGCTTCACAGGCAAGCGCTTAACCACTAAGCCATCTCTCCAGCCCTATTTATACATTTCTTACTGTCCTTCAGAATTTCTATGGAACCATCACTATAAAGATTATTCCTTGCTACCAGTCCATCAGTAGGTTCCATATATATTGAGTGGGATGACTTCAGTGAATGGGACAGTGAATATTGTAAAGACTCTTTCAAGCCAGCAAGTTTGCAAAGACAATCTGTCTCAGTTCCCTGAGACACTGATATATTTTGGACTTCTTCTCTAGAGAGCATCTGTTATTAAATGCAAAATGTTCATGCCTACTAAGGGGACAATCAAAGTCTCACATTTTACTTGCCAACAAATTTGGTGGAAGGGCAAATAAATATGTTTATTCCAGGTAACTAAAGTTGGGCAGGTCTTACTGATGGGAGTGGGCTACCAGAAGGGAAGTGTGGAATGTTCCCAGGATGTTCCATACCAGACATAGTAAAAAAGAAAAATCTTACCTCTTTGTTTTTACATGTGCATTGTGTGTGTGTTTGTTGTAATGCATGTGGGCCTATATGTGTGTAGGTTTGTGTTGAGAAGTCACATGCATGTAGAGACCAGATATTAGATGTTTTCCTCAAACACTTTCCATCTTATTCTTTGAGACAGAAACTCTCATTGAACCAAAAGCTCACTAACTTACTAGACATGCAAGCTATCAATCCCCAGTGACCCACCTGCCTGTCTCCCCAGCACTGGGATTACAAGTGTACCAGTAATACCCAGCAGTTTACATTGGTGCTGGAGATCTAAACTCAGGTCCTTATGCTTGTACAGCAAGCTCTTTTCTCACTGAACCATCTTTCTGACATGGTCAAGATGACCATGTAGAAGTTAAGTCACTGATATAAGGTCTGGCAGATGGAGACCAGTATCTTTGTTCAGTTCTTCTATGACTTGCTTAAGTCAGGTCTCACAAGGAAGGTCAGGTCTCACAAGAAATTTTTTGCTGATGCCCTCTCTCTATCTTCCTTTTCACATGGCTGAACTCAGGCTCAGCAACACAGGAGGATAAGGGAATCAGATGCATCCATCCACATATGGTGAATGACTGGCAGGGCTCAGTGGTCCTAGTCAGAGCTGTTGACAATTAATCAGTGTGAACATTTCTATAAACTACCAGTTTTGAACTCTTACCATATGATAGGCATAGTGTATCCAATGAATTGTTTGAACTCAGGCTTCCCAGCCAGATCAGTTATTTTCACCATATTATAGGGTATGTAAAAGAGACTCACCACTACCCAGCTAATAGAGGGCATAGGTGTCCTATCCTATTCTGCTGCTTCATACCTCATTCTACATAATTGAAGCATGATTTCTGAAAGAGTAGCAGAGAACAACATTAGAAAAAGTAAGCTGTCTTCAATGATGCTCAATTCAAGACAAAGTAGTTATTGTATAGCACATTTTATACATACGACTGACACTAGGGAACATGTGTATGCATGTATATCAAAGTTTAACATGTTTTAAACTTTGGAATTCACTATTCACTAATTTAAAATATCAGGGACTGTTTTGGAGCATAATCTAGCCCCCGACTTCAGATTTTCACCTTTATATAAAATTCCGTAATTTCTGCACTGTAGATTTCATATGCATACAACCCTTTAAGTAGCATAGATGGGTTCTCTTCTTGTGTAAATCCCTTAAACTTTAGACTTGATATTGGATTTGATCAGAAAAAGTTAGAGCTAAAACAGAAAGAAAGAATATAAATGCACCAACATAAGAAAACAGAAATCTCACTTGCCTATCCACTTCTTTAGTATTAATCAGTAGGAATATCTTCAGCACTCAAAAATCAAATAGTTTTCTATTCAATCCAAGAAAAACAAATCCTTGCTTCTCTTCTACCCCCTCCTTACTTTTCAGTTTGCCTGCTTTCTATAACTTGATAGATAGGAAGTGATAAATAGCCCAGAGTGGTCAACTCAAATATTTCCAGACAAACTTGGAAAAATTCAAAAGCACTGAGCTTCAGTTGAGCCAGAAGAATATTCAACCTTCTGGGGTGTTGTCCCATCCCCACAGTCAGAATACTTTAACATTCATCCGTCATTACTTACTTCCTCATTCCAAGATGGCTGTCTGCCACGACAGTCCTCAACCAGCTGCCTGCAATCGGCCCTCACACATTGCGTCTTTGGCAGAGAGAAGGCCATTCTTGTTTAAGGCAGTTATTGGTCTCACATTTATGATAATTCATCAAATGTCTTGCTAAAATTCTTTTTTCTATGCAGTATGGAAGGAACTTATCACATCTTTTCTCTATTTGGCAAAAAATTAAAGCTTTGAAAATTCTTGGCCTCTTTCAAGAAGGAAGCTTAAGGCAAATTCACTCCTCATACCTCCTAAAAGGATTGCATCACCCTCAGGGCTGAAGGCATCCTGATGCCAAGCCTGGCATGCTGAATTGTTATTTTCTGTAATCTATTGCATAAAAATATGTGAAATTCTGACAGTTCCATTTGGAATTGGGTCCCAGTTTAACAGGCATTAGAGCATTCATGCTCAGCCAGCCACACCATTGCCATCCCCACCACCCACATCATCTATGTAATTCCTGCTTGCTGACTGCTCGTCTTTGCTAAGAGGACTTAAATACCTAATACTAAAGGAACACAGGAGAAGGCAAAGATCTAGTAATGAGAGTGGTAGAAGTTGTTAATGACATTATGATTTTCCCATACTAGAGAAGGAGTGACTGAGGCTAAGACAAAGCAAATAATTTCTGTAATGGCTACAAAGATCAAAGGTATTGTGTCTGGTATCAAAACTCACTGGCCTCAATGAACATGGCATATTCACTCAGAAATGCATAAGAAAAGAGAATAGACTTTGCTCAGAGGAGATGTCCAGTACAGAAATCAATATTTGGGCATAACTGCTTGACACCCAATTGAAAGGGTCTTAAAGCTATTATTTTCCCTGTTGAAAGAATGCGCGCACACACACACACACACACACACACACCATAGAAAAGCACTTTGTTAGAGATAGAGAGAAGTAGCGTTTAATGGCCACTTTGTTTAACCAATACAACAGAGATCAGCATTAAGAATATGTTTTAGGGATGGAGAGATGGCTTAGCAGTTAAGCGCTTGCCTGTGAAGCCTAAGGACCCCAGTTCAAGGCTCAGTTCCCCAGGACCCAAGTTACCCAGATGCACAAGGGGGCACACACATCTGGAGTTCGCTTGCAGTGGCTGGAAGCCCTAGCATGCCCATTCTCTCTCTCTCTCTCTCTCTCTCTCTCTCTCTCTCTCTCTCTCTCTCTCCCTCTTTCTCTCTCTGTCTGTCACTTTCAAATAAATAAATAAAATAAACAAAAAAATCTTTTAAAAAAAGAATATGTTTTAGAAAACAAAGTTGATTCTGTGTGCCAATTCATGAAGATTTAGGACATATACCAATATATGGCTGCTGAAAACTGTTAGCCAACCTGTTTTCAGAATATGGAAAGATGTTATTTTAATTGGAAGAATACAGTCATGGTACTAAAAATGAACATTATAAAATTTATACACAGTGTTATCCAAAAATAAAAAAAGATATGTAATACAATCCAAAAATGTGAGTCACATATGCAGTTTTAAGTTTTTCAGTAGGCACATTAAAAGTAAAATAAAACCAATAACACTAATTTTGAAAGTGCATTTTTATTAACCTTCACATATCCAAAATATCCTCATTTTAAGATATAAATAAAATAAAAATTTAATGAGGTTATATTAACATGTTAAATAAATGCATAATGTATTTTATACTTAAAATACATCTCACCTTAGATTAGCCACATTCACATTCTCAGAAGCCACATGGAACTAATGAGTACAATGTTTTACAAAAAAAAAAAAAAAAAAAAAAAAGTGAGCTACAATGAGTACATATATGAAACAGTATTTCTCCTATTACTGGTCTTATTGGTTAATAAAAGATAAGACTAACCCAGGACATGAGGATTACTTTGAATGTCTCAAGTATATTGAGCAGGGGCAAATAACATTCACAAGAACAGAGATCACACACAGAAAAAAGTTTGGCATAGAAGAGTTGGTTTAAGAAAGATGTTTTGGGAACAGATTTTTCTGTGATATGCAGTTTCCATATACCTCAGAATAACAGTGAGTAAAATAGCCAGATAGTTCAAGAGCTTTGGGTGATAAATGAGCAGCAACACAATCCCTGGGCCATTCATTTACACTGGACTGTGGAGTCCTGAAGGTCTCTTGGTCTCTGATAAGTAGCACTGTAGAACTATTGGCCATTTCAGTACTTTTGGCTGTTAAGTTCTTTTGTCCTTTTTTTTTTTTTTTTTGGTTTTTCGAGGTAGGGTCTCACTCTGGTCCAGGCTGACCTGGAACCTGGAATTAACTCTGTAGTCTCAGGGTGGCCTTGAACTCACGGCAATCTTCTTGCCTCTGCCTCCCGAGTGCTGGGATTAAAGGTGTGTGCCACCATGCCCAGCAATGGTTGTTAAGTATTTTGTTTCACAAATATTTATTTCTGGGACACAAGATCAAAACTGCATAGACAATGTGCTCGAGAGATATCTTAGCAGTTAAGGCACATACCTGTGAAGCCTAAGGACCCAGGTTCGATTCTCCAGATCCCACATAAGCCACATACACATAGGGGCCCATGTGTCTTGAGTTTGTTTGCAGTGGCTAGAGGACTTAGTGCATCCATTCTCCTCTTGCTGTCTCTTTCTTGTTCTTTCTCTCTCTTTCTCTGTTTCTCTTTGTGTGTCTTTAATAACAAATGAATAAAAATAAATGAACCTTTTGAAAAGCTGCACAGACAAAATCATAGTAAGAACTTGAGAATTTTTTTTATTTTATTTTTTCCACTTTTAATATTTTCATGTATCTATGTGATTTGCTTTGGTCTTATTCCAAATCCCATCATCTTCCCCAATAATCCTCATCTTACTTTAATACCTTTAAAAAAAAAAAACAAATTTAGTTAACTTAAGGTTTCAAGCATCATCGTGAGTGAAAGGCTATTTACCATGGAATGGGGTAATCACCAGTGGCTACATCACTGATGAATCTCACTTCCCTCTCTCAACAATCATTTGGTGCCATTAGATACTCTAGGAGGCATGGGGACTCATATACCTTTCCCTCATAGATGCAGGAAACCACAGCTGCTATGAATTTATGACTGTAATAGCTATGCAATATCCAGAAGATAATTTTCCAAAGATTAAAATTAGAATCATACATTTACTGGCAAAATGATTAATTATTTTTATAACTTTCTGTGAGAAAGTGAAATAGGAAAACTCTACATATAAGAGAAATGTTAATCCTTTCCTTTAAATAATAGAACAAAAATAAATAGGAATGCATCTGTCAATATCAGATTTCTCCAAGCACAAAGTCTATCCAAAAATGTCATTTTGGAATGCCATAAATAGTCACTATGCTTTTACCAAAATAAGATAGTTCTGAAATTTAATATATTACCAGCCAAAATAAAAAGAAGCAGTAAAATAACACAAATCTATTTTTACAAGTTCATAGCAAAAATTAAAAAAAATTCTAACAATCATGTTCAAAATGAAACAAGACAAAAGTTGATAAATGTAATGACCAAGCAAAACAACCAGAATTTAAATCAACTGAAAACTGAATTATAATATAGTGTTACAAAATAAAATAAAAGGAGTGGTCACTAGTAACACCAAGGAAGTTGGAAAAATCATCAAGACATATTTCCAAATCCTTGATTCAAGAAATTGCATAATCTGGTAGAAATGGATGAATTACTAGTCACATACCACCTACCAAAAATAATTCCAGAACAGATTAAATTTCTTAAAAACCTATTACATACAATGAGATTGAAAATGTAATTTTAAAACTCTCAGCAGTAGAAAGTCCATGACCTTATGGGTTTTCAACTGAATTATACCAATCACTGAAGAACTTAAAGCACTTTTTCTCAAATTAGAAAGAGGGAATGCTTGTATACTCCTTCTATAAAGCAAACATTACTCTAATAAAATCCCAGATAAAGACACAAGAAAGGAAAATGTGAAGTATTAACCCCTGATAAACTTGGATGCCAAAATCCTCAATAAAATCCTTGCAATCAGAATTCAACAGGACATGAAAATCAGTATCCATCTTGATCAAGCAGATTTCATTCCAGGAATGCAGGGATAGTTCAACATACAGAAACTAATAAACATAATCCAGCACATAAATAAACTTAGTCACAAAAGCACATCATAATTTTAATAGATACAGAAAATTCCTTCAACATAATACAGAGACTAGGGTTGGAAGCATGTAATTACAGCTATTTATGAGTTACTATGGAGACTGGGACTAGACAGAGGTGCTCACTGTCACCACCGCTTTTCAAAACAGTACTAGAAGTTCTATCCCCAAAAACAAGACAGGATAAATAAAGAAAAGGGACACAAATTAGAAAGAAGAAAGTTAAAGTAGCCCTATTGGCAAATGGCATACATACATGTACATTAATGACCAAAATTTCCACCCAGAAACTTCTGCAGAGGACAGATGCTTTCAGTTGTATGGCAGGATACAAAATAAACACACAAAAATGAGTAGCGTTTCTCTTCACCAGTGATAAACATACAGAGAAAGAGACCAGCAAGGTTATCCTGTTTTCAATACCCACACACACAAAAAAAAATCAAACATCTTAGAATATCATTAATGAAAGAAGCAAAATGCATGCAATGGAAACATAAAAACAATGAAGAAAAAAATTGCGGAGTGTGCAAGAAGATGGAAAGACCCCCCATGTTCATGGATTGATAGCATTAATATAAAAATGTCATTCTAACAAAACAATACACAGACTCAACACAATACCAATATAAATTCCAGCATCATTCTTCATAGAAATAGAAAAAAAAAATAGTCTCTCAAAATGTTGAGACAACAGAAGGCTTCAGATACACAAAACTGTCCTCAGCTGAAGAAACACTACTGGGGGTTTCACCATACTTAAGTTGAAGTTATACTACAAAGCCATAGTAATAATAGCAGAATAGTACTTGCATAAAAATAGATATGTAGATCAATGGAACAGAATAGAAGACCCAGGCCTTAGTTCAAGTTACTGTAGCCACCTGATCTTTGACAAAGGAGTGAATAAAGCACACTGGAGAAAAGATTCCATTTTCAGCAAATTGTGCTGATTAATGGATAGATTAGACACACATAGGTAGAGAGATGAATCTAAATCCACTTCTCTCATTCTGCATTAAAAATAAATTCCAGGGCTGGAGAGATGGCTTAGGGGTTAAGCGCTTGCCTGTGAAGCCTAAGGACCCTGGTTCAAGGCTCAATTCCCCAGAACCCACGTTAGCCAGATGCACAAGGGGGCACACACATCTGGAGTTTGTTTTCAGTGCCTGGAAGCCCTGGTGCGCCCATTCTATCTCTCTATCTGCCTCTTTCTCTCTCTCTCTGTCTCTCTCAAATAAATAAACAAATTTTTTTTTAATCCAAATGGATTAAGGGCCTTTATATGAGACTTAAATCTCTTAAATAACTGGAAGGAAAACCAGGGAGTATACAAGATTTAGGAGTGGGAAAAGACTTCTTAAAATAAGACTTAGCTCAGGAAACTAAACAAACACTCAATCCCCGGGATCTCATGAAACTAAAAGCTTTTATACAGCTTAGTGGCTAAGATGCTTGCATGTGGAACCAAAGGATCCAGAATTGATTCCCTAATACATACATAAGTCAGATGTATGATGTGGCATATGTGTCTGGAGTTTGTTTCCAGTGGCTAGAGGCACTGGCATGTCTGCTCTCTCTCTCTCTCTCTCTCTCTCTCTCTCTCTCTCTCTCTCTCTCTCTTTCTTTCTGCCTCTCTCTACCTCTCTCAAATGAAAGGATTAAAAAAAAAAAGTATTTGTACAGACTGGCATACTATAAATAGAGCCAACAGATAACTCAAAGAATGAGAGAAAAATCTTTTAGCTACACCTCCGACAGAGGCCCAATATCTAGAATCTACAAAGAACACAAAACACTAAATAGTAAAAATAAAAATAAATCAAACAATCTGGGGCTAGAGAGATGGCTTAGTGGTTAAGGTGCTTGCCTGTGAAGCCCAAGGACCCAGGCTTGATTCTCCAGTACCCACATAAGTGAGATGCACAAGGTGGCACATGCATCTGGAATTCATTTGCAGTGGCTGAAGGCCCTGGCAACCAATTTTCTATCTGTCTCTCTATCTCGCTCTCTCTCCCTTAAATTAATTAATTAAATATTCTCTTAAAAATTCAAACAATTCACTCAAAAAGTGGGCCAAAGAACTGAACAGAGAATTCTTACAGAAAGAAATACAAATGCCACTACTCACTTAAAGAAATATTAAATATCCCAAATCATCAGAGAAATTTAAATTAAAACAACTTTGAGATTCCACCTTACTCCAGTCAGGATGGTAATCATCAAAAAATTAAATGACAAAAATGTTGAGGATTTGTGGAAAGTGGAATCCTTATTCACTGTGGTGGGAATACAAACTTGTACACCCATTGTAGAAAGCAGTATGGAGACTCCTGAAAAAGAAGAAAATATACCTACCATGTGACGCAGCTATTCCACTCAGGCATTTACTCCAAAGAGTCCATTCTTTTCTTGAGAGATACTTGCTTAAACATATTAATTGCTGATCTATTCACAATAGCTAGGACTTGGAATCAACCCAGATGTTCATCACCAGATGAACAGGTAATGAAGATGTGGTTCATATATACAATATAATTCTGTTCAGTAATAAGAAAAAGTAAAATGTGAAGGAAAGTGGATGAACTTAGAAAATATCCTAGGTGAGGTCTCACAGTCTAAGAAAGTCAACACTGCATGTTTTCTCTCATATGTGGCTCCTAAAATGGGCCAGCTGAAGAGAAAAGCATAAAGCAGTAAGCATTAGGAACATGAGTGTATAATTAGAATGAGACCAGGATGAAATGGAAACAGGGTGGGGAAAGGGTAGGGGGTAACAGACAAACTTATAGAGGGAAAGAATATTGGTGGGCTGGAGGGTGAGGGGCTGGGAGAAGAGAGCCTTGAGATGAGAGCTACATAAGTGTAAAGACTAAAGTATTTAGTACATTAGGAACCTCTTTTTGTAATACCCGTGTATTAGATATAACCCCAGTGAAGGGAGTTGGAAAGACCTGACTGATATTCTCAGTAAAAGGTAGAGAGAGCTTGATCCTAAAATCATAGGTTCTGGCTTGTAAATCTCAGGACGGTAACTGGGCTACTACCCTCACAGTGAACAGTTGACCAAGGAGATTTGTGAGGTTCCCACAATAATGTAGGCCTTTGCCGAGCACCTGGTTATTGAACAGAGCTAAAAGGTAAGACCTGATTGCTCAGGATGCCACAGGATGCCATCTCAGGACACTGAAAGACCATGTGGGAACCACGAGGAACCTAATCCAGTCTTCTTGATAAGCCCTCATGGCGCTGGAAAGTGCTGTGGGAGCTACTATGTGGTAATGGTCATCAACAGCACAAATAAGCAGGGGGCTGACCCTACAAACAGCACAACCCACCAGACAGACAAGATGCACACATTTTAGAACGGTAGCACACAACCCATGTGGGTAACCAACTGCCCTCCCATTGGACATAAAGCTAGCTTAATGGAAGAGAGTTCACAACCAGTGCTGGGAAGCAAGCCAGATCCCAATAGACCGGAAAGTCACAACCCCCATTCTTCTTTGAACATGTTGAGTGAGTATACTCATCAAAATGTCTCTCAAAATTATAATCATACTCCCTCCCTCTTAATCAAAGCTGCTCTCATCCTTGGTTGTAGATTCTGCTTTTTTTTTACAGATAGCAGAGAATCCAGGAGCCACCAATTCAAGAAAAAAATGAAGAGCCAACTGCTCATCAAAAGATGTGCTACCTCAACCACATTTACTGAGGTCCAGGAGAAATACAGAGGAATGAGCAAGGTTGCTCCCAATGCTAGAGTGAAAACCACCTCCAGGGAAATAGCAACAAACAAGGAGGTAAACTGAAACATATTGTAACAGAAATACAGAGGCTACAGAGAATATAATACCAAAAACAAGCTGCTAACACATCCAAGGCTCACAGATTGTTTTGAAGGGAAGATTGTAAGAGCAACAGGGTTGGTAGAAATATTCTGAGATACTGACCCCCCCAAAACTAACAGAGGTCTTAATTACTCCACACTAAACACCAAGGATCCTACTGAGGCCAGCATGCAGGGAAGTAGGGGCCTGGGATGAGAGACTACAAAACTATAACCTATGTAAAAAAATAGTTACACACACACACGACATATATATGTATGTAGATATCTCAAAAAACTCAACTGAAGGGGTGAATTATTCTTCAAACCACCATCTCTATTCTGATACGGACATAGTTCCCTCTGACTCTAAGAACTTCAAAAACCAAAAGAAAACTGTTATTTTCAGCAAATACAAACTCCAAACTGTACTGTTTGACCATTCACACGCACTACCCTGCTAGATGTTATTACAAAACTTCCTCACAGGAAACAATCCTCTTTCAATTAGGTGCAAACAGATTTCAGAGGGAGCACTTAGCTAGCACCAGGGACCCAGCAGGCTTTCTCAAACCTTGTAACTTGTTGATTCCTCGGGTGAACTTGGATCCTCTTCTTGAAGGTGAAATCTCCTCAGAGTCCCCTAAGCTTTTTAGTCCCTTGAAAGTTCTTACAGTGTCTATAAAAATTTCTGCTCTTAACCTTTCCTGTGTTATAAAAAGCACAGTTACGTTCACCATAACTATTTGATGTCTTATATAAAATCCTTTATAAAATAAAAAAAAAATCTCCCCAGATAGTCTCAAAAGAAAAGTTGCCCTGCTTTGTCTTAAAATGGCATGCTCATTTAATATCGACAGTAAGGTAGAGTCGGTTCTCTGAATTCTGGTCTGTCCATGCTGGCATTGAGGGGCACTGTTAAAATCTTCCAGTTGCTAAAATATCCCTTCTGCTCCATGGGGAGACAGTGTCAAGTGTAAAAGCCAGAAAGAGAAATTTTGGCTGGCATCCAAAAACAGTTGTAGAAAAGAAGATTCTCTCTCCGACAGCATCCTGACATGCTTTCTTCAGTTTTGCCATGAGGTTGAAATCTTTCCTCGGGAGACATGAGTGCATGTATAAAGACAGCACACGTGTGGTGGGCTCAGGAATTTCAAACATGCCACAGTCTCACACGAAAGAAGAGGAGGGAGAGGGAGGGGAAGAGGCTGCTGAAGTTCAAGAAAGGGCTGTCAAAAGTGAGGCATTTCAACAGAACATTTGAAACATTTCTACTGTTGAACTCATCTGGTGAATTTAAAAGAATTGGAATCCAATCTTTGTAAGATTTTATGTGAGGCTGTTCAATTTCTGAAGAGCTTTCTGAAAGCTTTACTTTAATAGATGCATAATGATCTATGTAATCTACATGATAAAAATATTTTTTCAGTTTATACAATGAATAACCCACAACACTTGCATAGGCAAAGAACAGCCAAGAAATGTAATGTAATTTGGAAAGCAAAAGCACACCTATAAAGAAATGATAAAGAAGGGTGAAAGGGATGTATGTGCAAACTTTTCATACTCCTCCAGCATTTGCAGAGTCTTTCTCACACTCATTCATACAAATATGACAAAGGTGGTGGAAGTGTGCTCAAACATCTGAGCAGGTAGAAACAACAGGGCCTGGCAAGGTAAAATAGAGCATCAAAGGAGCATATGCATATTTTCCTATGCTCAAAGGTTAACTGCTTACATACAAAACAATAAAAACTTGGCAGTTACCTAATTTCCTCAATGGCTTTTACATTAAGAGTAAAAACATATATTCAACCTTGATTAACATGGAGTTAATGAACCTATCATTACAATTTATATTTTGATCTGTTTAAGAAAGGTCTATAACGCTCATCTACCGATTCCTGTGGATAATTATTAAAAAGAAAGAAAAGGAATAAAGTGGGTGCAACTGCTAAAGAAGTTGAAGGTTAATTTCTAAATAAGACAAAATAGCCATGAGAAGCCACAGTGAAAATATAAAATATAATGTTCTCGAGTTGTCCATACAGAAAATTTCCAGACTCACCTTGCTCTATCACTAGCTAGTTGATTATCTTCTTTATGGTTTAAATTACACCAAACATTAAATTTCTCCTTGGTAAAACTGGAAATAATGTGAATGCCTACTTCGTGGTGTTATATGATTTCAAAAGGCACAGTGGGTGCGCCCTGCACTGGCTATAAAGTGCAGCACACATGTTGCTCATGAGGAATAGAAGCAAAACGGATTCATTTCACTCTCAGGACTGCAGAGCAGGGTTATTTCATAGTGTCTTAGATTTTAATCAGTTTCTAATGCACTAATTTCATGGTCATAAAATATTAGAGCTGAAAGAGATCTTGGAAATTATCTCATTCAAACTTCCTCATTTTTAAGGCCCACAGGGTTTGTGGCATGTAACATCAAATATTGGCATGCATAGAATACAGATGTAAATTGCAGATCATACATCTGGAATACGGGCTGCTATGAGTTTGCTAAATGTCTTTGATAAGATTCTCTGACTTTTTTCCAAGATTATATTAACAAATCTAGCTTTAAAGAAAATTTCTCTAAATTGAATTTTCCATTAGTTCATATAATGCAATTTAGAAAAAAATAATCACACGGAAATAGAAGCCAAGGACATCATTCAAAAGTATAAACCCAATCATCTCATTTCCCTGCGTAGAACTTTCTATTGAGTCTGTTCTTGATTTGAAAATGCCTCCTCATGTCAGGAAAGAGATATGCATGTTTACTTTTCTCATTGTTGTGATCAAATACCCAACATGAAACTACTTATGGGAGGCAGTGCTCATTCTGTGACAGAGTTCATCGTGACACAAGAGGCCATGGTGACAGGTGGGAGGTGGCTCATCACTTTTTGTCTTCAGTTAGGAAGCACAAAGTGAACAGGTACTAGTCTAGGCTACATTTGTGGCCCACTTCCTCCAGCGAGGCCCCACCTTCTATAGGCTTTTCCATACTCCCAAACAGTTCCATCAGTATTTGAGCAACTAAATTCTTAAACTCATCTGTCTGTGGGGGAATTTCACATGCAAACCCCAATAAGATGCATGCTGCAATTCCTATTGGTTTAGACAAGCTCGTGTTGTAGTAACACACCCTTCATAACCAAGGCTTGGACCCACCTGCCTTTCCTCTTTTACATTCTTAAATTCAAGCATTGGTTTCTCTTGGTATCACTAGTTGCATCTTTTGTTCTTAGTGTCTCAGCATAAGTGAATCCTCCTCAGAGGGTCCATTGGTCACTTCCCATCCTCTCATTCATTTCTCTTGTCTGCATGTGGCACCCATCCCATATAGAATGGTGATATATATATATATATATATATATATATATATATATATATATATATGATGTGCCAGCCTGTAGCCCTAGACCCTAAGTTTCATTAGAATACTAATCATTTTCTTTCCAACACAAGCTTCAACCCCCACTATGAATCAAGCCAGCAATAACATAGCACAAAACAGGAAAAACTAATTGCCTGATAAATTAGAGAATGGGCAAAATAATAGGTGAATTAACAGACTTCTATAATATTATTTTAGAAATGCTAAAATATGATCAAAACTGCCTTCAAAATCCCATAGTTTTGGCCTGGATTTAACACTTTGGCATCCAGAAGTGCACTGGAAGAATTATGTGATGGAACATTGGCACTTCACTGTAAAGTGCAGGAATGATAATCACAGGACTTATGGTCACAGAATTCCACATAAAATCAGTCAACCCCTAGAAGTCTGATTAATGATATGAATTAATAAGTCAGTCAGTATGTTTTAAATGTCTTTAGCATTTCAACTATAGTATATGAAGAAGTAAGGGGGAACAAAGATCTATAAGACACAGTATGTAACATTAACTCTGTGCAATTTTCTTGGTATCAAGAGATAAAAATGTACACCAAATTGTGTGAATGTTGGATATATATTCAAAATTTGAGTACTAACAAATAGAGGCACTTTTTATCAGGTTTCTGTCACTGGAAACATCCATATCTCAGCCTGAATGCTGCTCTTCCTTAAGATGTCCTCTGTTGGGTAAAGAAGCTTTTGACAAACTTCAGGGGATAGACCTAGTATAAAGTAGGTCTTTACCAGAATGTAACATTAACAGCCACTGGTCGAACAGAGTTCTAATTTCCACCTGAAAGACATGCTGTGAGTGCAGCCTTGGTGTGTGCATATACCCATGAGCATGCACCACCACATCTACAGCGATATCAGTAGTAAAGCCCATTGTTGTAGGCACATTGCTGAGATTAAAACTAAACCAGACACAGTTTAGAGAAGGAAGGGATTCATTTCAGTCTTCCAGGTCAGGGGAAATGGTCAGCAAATGGGAGAAGAAGCTATTTCCTTATATCCAAGCAGAAAGAAAAACTGCAGCAAGCAAAACATCAGCCACAGCAATGACACAGAAAAGCAGCAAGCATGAACCTGCAGTAAGCAGGATGCCAGGTAGAGCTCAAACTGCTCTGCACACCTTTGGACTAGAAATCAGAGATGTCCCCCAAACACATCTTGGGGCTGGACCCCAGTGACACCTCCTCCAGCCAGCTGGCTGAGTCTGTGGGGGACAAACATTCCAAGTACCACACCCATTATAATACTCACATAGCTTTCTGAGATTTTTCTAGAGGCTTCTCCAAGTGTTTCCAAATTCAATCATCAAACCAGTTCCAAAGGTCTTAAATCAAAAGACATAATCACAATTATCATCACAAAATTACCTTACTTCTTATTACCAATTTTATGTGTTGTTCATATTTTTGTAGGTATAACAAAATACTTGAAAAAGGTAAATTTAAAGGATGAAAGGTTTCACTCATATTTTCAGAGGTTTCAGTCAATGATCATCATGATCCAGTCACCTCAGAACACAGTTGTGTTGGGGATTGAACCTTCAGTGTTTGAGGTTTTTGGAAGAAACTTTTTTATCCAAATCTAAGCAAGTACTAATCATAAAGAGCATACCTGATTCTATGCAATGTGTGAATTCCAACCAAAATATGTGACGATTCAAGACAGTAGAGAGGGCTACCACTAACTGGTCTAGAAAGGTAAGTGTCAGGAACAATGAATTGTTCTTGACATAGCGTCTCATTATGTAGGCCAGGTTACCCTCAAACTCACAGAAATCCACCTGCCTCAGCCTCCTAAATGCTGGAATTACAGTTTTGTGCCACCACATCTGGTAGGGAATATAATTGAGTCACCTGCATTCATGACTTCAGAATCAGGGCTATTTGAATCTCTTGATCTTATAGGTTACTATAAAGTTCACGTTACTATAAGGTAACATGAAAGTAATAGAAATGCACAAAATCCCATTCCCTTTATGTCTATCATGTATGAGAACAATATGGAGTGATCCAAAATGAAAAATAAAGCCAAGTAGGTACAAAACCTGTTTGTACAAAAACAGGAATATACAAAATATGTGCTTATATGAGTTCTGCATTGCCTTGGTAACTGTCCTATATTCTGGTCCACTAGCAAAGATAGTGTATCAGACAGCTTCAGGTTCACTGAGATGAACTTTGAGACCAGACACAGTTATGGAGGAAGGGATTTATTGAAGCTTACAGATCCAGGGGAAATTCCATAATGGCAGAAAAAGCTGGCCTGCCTTCACAGGTCCAAGCAGAGGGAGAGTATATGCCTAAAGGTCAAAAGCCACAGCACACTTCAGGAACTCCAGGTAGGCACACTTTGCATATCTTTAGATTGAAATCCGAAAACCCACCACCACACCTAAAGATCCACCCAGTGACATTGCCTCCAGCCAGGTAGCCAGTAGATGCAAACTACAAACAAACAACTGAGTATATTGGGGGCCATCTATTCTATTCAAACCACCACAGATAGCAATATAAGATGTTCTAATGTAGACCAATAAGAATGTGGTCAGCATGGTTTGTAACTGAAATATGAGGATTTTGTGTCTTTATATGTGTAAATCTGTGTAATGTTGGCAAGAAATCATAAAAAATGCAATGAAGTTCATATTGTAATACCTCTTTTCCAATTATACCTTAGCATCTTTATTCTAGTTGAGGCTTGTTGTACTGTGGTCAAAGCCATTGGTCCCAGGGTCACTATATACAAGAAAGGTTAAGTGTCCACATATCTAGGGAGTGAAGCCCAGGTTGTTAAGAATACTCCTGCTGACCCTCTCATATTCCAATCCTTACCCAGGCAAGGCACATATTCTTCTGATCTTTGGCTCAAATCCTTTTCCTAGTCCTGGTCATGGTACATTGATGATGCTCATCAAATACTTATCAGATGATAGCATAAAGGAGTAGATCCATTTATCAACTGGTGTGTAGATATGTAATGTCTATCAGATAACTTTTTCCACAAACAAATTCTCCTGCTTCTAGAAATTAGGGAAGAGGCAATTGAATGTAGATACTGATATGGCTGAGAGTTGGTTCAACTAGAGATCACTACTATTGGCTTTATAATCTAAACAAGGTCACTAACATCCATACCCACCCTCAAAACTTCTCATTTTAAAAAGTAGGATCATACATGAAAAATTAAGGTCAGTAAATTAGATTATATATATATGGAGATACACACACACACACACACACACACACACACACACACACACATATATATATATATATGGAGAGAGAGAGAGAGAGAGAGAGAGAGCATTAGTTGAAAAAATTTAAATACATTTATTTATTTATTTATTTGTTAGAGAGTAAGAGACAGACACACACATACACAGTGAGAGAGAAAGAACAATAGGAAGTCTAGGGCCTCTTTCCACTGTAAACAAATTCCAGATGCATACCTCACTTTGTGCATCTAGCTCGACATGGGTACTGGGGAACTGAGCCCAGGATGACAGGCTTTGCCAGTAAGCACCTTTAACCACCAATCCATCCCCTAAGCCTTATATTTTTTATGTGTGTGTGTGTGTGTGCATGCCAGTGCATGTCTGTGTGTGTGTGAGAGTATGTGTGTGTGTGTGTGTGTGTGTGTGTGTATGCACTTGCGCATGTGCACAACAGAGTCTTTTGCTACTGCCAAAGAACACCTGTCCAGCTTTATGTCAGTGGCTAGGGAATTACACCCTGGCCGAGAGGTTTTGCAGACCTGTGTGGATGACTAGGGAATTAAGCCCAGGCTGACTGACTTTGCAAGCAAGCACCTTTAACTGATGACCTATGTCTCCAGCCACTGCTATTCCTTTTTTATTCCCTGATTATTTGAAAGAATTCTTCCACATCATGATTTTAAAGTAGATTAATGTTTGGTCTTGGTTTTGTTTCCCATGCCTGAGATTATATCAGAATGTCCGTTGGCTTTGTCTATACATGACATTAGTTGTGTTGCTAATTTGATTTTTTTTTTTTTTCTAATGCTAGCCTCTCCTGAAGGGAGGGATCCAGACAAGGCACTATAGTAGGGAGCATTCTGTGCCCAGCTTCAAAGAGAAGTCTCAAGCTTCTTGTTGTCATGCCTCATGAATGAATTTAAAATATTGTCTTTAAGTTATTGCATGTACTCTCTCATGACATGTGTTTTAGAAAACTATTCCCAGGCATCTCTGTTTACTGCAAAACCATGAAGGTGGGGAAACTATTTATTTTGTTGTGAAGCTAAAGTTCTCTAACCTCTCATCTTTCTCTGATTCCTGCTATCCTGTGACTCAAATTCTCTCCTTATCACTTTAACTCTGTGCCAGGTTGTGGAAAAACTCATCACTTCCCAGAGAAGAACATCCATATCTCACAGAAACAGAAACGGGGTGAGGAGAGAAGTGAGCATTACATTCAGACAAGCTTCTGTAGCTGGCTCTGTGCAAATGGGGAAATGATCGCATTTCTCTAGCCTGCCTTCTCTCCACAGTACATTCTGCTCATTAACTCATTAATCTTTGCACCTCCCCTGCAGCGAGGTAACTATTATTAGCTTGGGGCTATACATGGAGAAATAGAACTAAAGTACTGTAATGTTCAGCAGCTTGTCCAAGTCCACAGTGGGAGGTGCTGTTGTCAGTGGGATCTGAGCCCAGAAGTCTGGTCTCCCAAGTGTCTGCTGGAACTCTGAGACACTTCCTACCTGGCCATTAGCATAATGGTTAAGGTAAGCTGTCATTTCATTTCTCAGAGTTGTGATCACCTAAGCTACTGAGCTCTCCTGAGCACACATACAGTTGAGTCACTCTAACATTTACACTGCCAAGTGCCTGCATAATTCCTCTCTCGTCTGTGCCTGCTGTCAGCAGCTGCCCTGCCTGACAGAATGCACCCAGTTGGTCACAAAAAATAAAATTTGAGAAAAAAAATTGACCGTTCCTTTTCAGCCCAGTTGTACAAAAGGAGCCTGGTGTTGTCAATCATATTTTTTATTCCAAAAGAAAATGCATATTATATTATTTTTATACACTGACCTCTCCACATTCAACCCCCTAAGTGTAAATGACATTTTTCTTTGTCACTATGATGCTGCTGATGTAAGTTTTCTGACAGTCAAGATGTTTATAGTGTTCAACTTGGAAGCCCTGATTTGATTTCAAGAGACCCATTGGAAAAGCATAACTGGAGGAGAATAATGTTAGCTATGTTCCCACCACATCTCTCTAGCTGTGCCAGACTCACTGATTGTCACAAAACTACAAAGAATTTCTGGTATTTTAGGTATACAGCTAAGAAGAAATAAGCAAAAGGAGTTGAACTAACTCCAGGTCATTCAGCTGTCACCAGAGATAGCACTTAAAACTATCTCTTTCTGTTTCTAAATGATGTTGAATAAAAATGTGACCATGATGTTTCTCTTATTTCAATTGAGCTTGACTAATAGAACCCTCATTGTGTGTGTGTGTGTGCGTGTGTGTATGTGTGTGTAGGTGTATGTGTGTGCATGTACCCATGTGCATGCAGAGGCCATAGAAGATTGCCTGGTGTCCTCCTCCACTGTTCTTCTACCTTATTTCCTTGAAATGGAGTCTCTCAGTCACACTGGCTGGCCAGCAAACCCCAGGGATTCTCCTGTCTCTGCTCCCCACAGAATTGGGATCACTGGTGTATGTGGGCATGCGCAGCCGTTTATGTGGATGCTGAGGAAGAAACTCGGGCCCTCATGCTTATGCAGCAAGTACTCTTAACTACCGAACCATTTTTCCAGCCCAGAATCCTCTGTCTCTCACACACACACAAAAAAAGCCAAAGATCTTCAATTAGAAATGTTTTTCTGGAGCTGGGCATGGTGGCACACACCTTTAATCCCAGCACTCCGGAGGCAGAGCTAGGAGGATTGCTGTGAGTCCGAGACCACCCTGAGACTACATAGTGAATTCCAGGACAGCCTGGACCAGAGTGAGGCTCTACATTGAAAAATCAAAAAGAAAAAAAAAAAAATCAAATAAATGGTTTTCTGAGCATGAGCAGATGATATCCTTGGATTTCAGGGATGGCTGCACAATTGATGATCTATCAGGCTGTAGTAACTGTTATTCTCTCTATTTTTTTTTTTTTTTTGAGGTATGTGTTTATATGTGAGAGTGTGGGCAAACCTGGATCAGAGTGCTTATGTGGAGGTCAGAGGACAACTCTAAGTATTGGTCTTCAATTGCCACTTTATTTATACTAAAACTAAGCTCAGGGTGCAGGAGGCTCTTGCTGGAACACAAGGCCAGCCAAAGGCTGAGCTCAAGGCCGGGTCTATGTTCTCCTGTTCTCCTAGCATGGACACTTCCAGTCCACTTCTCTTCATTTCCCCACTTCTTTCCCTGGTGAGCCCACCAGTACTTTCTTAGAAATTGTTTTTCATTTTATATTTAAATTCTGATAGAAAACTAAATTGCCACCTTTTAGAGCTTTTACTTACGTACATTCTGAAACATTTTCATATCTATCTGCTCTATTTAATACTGAAATGTAAAACAAATGCAATGTTCTCACCACTCCAGTTAACAAATATCTTTTCCAGCATCTTGAAATCTCTCCTGTCACCCGTTCCTTTCCTGATATAGTAAATATTATTTCAATATATGGAATGAGCCACCTCCCTTTCTCCTTAAAAAACTTAAAGTAGAACAGTAATGGTAAAATACTAAAACAGTCATGCAATTCCATTCACAAACTTAAATAATAAACTACTGTTTATAAGGACAGATGGGTGACAAAACAGTAAAGAAAAACAAGTCAATAAGTGATTTTTTTTGGGGGGGGGGTTCAAGGTGGGGTCTTGCTCTTGTCCAGGCTGATCTGGAATTCACTCTGTAGTCTCAGGGTGGCCTTGAACTCACAGTGATCCTCCTATCTCCCAAGTGCTGGGATTAAAGACATGTACCACCATGCCTGGCCTCTATAAGTGATTTTTAAAATGTGTGTCTGAATGTTATCTGTGCCTAAAATTTCCCAACAACCTGCTACTTTTCATGGACTAAGCAACCCCATTTCATAGCCCTCCAGAAACATGACCCCACCTCCATGACCTACTCTCCTGGGCTATCATCACTGGCCTCCATCATCCAGCAACAACAACTTCAGCTGTTCCAAGAACACAACGGGCTTACTAGTATCCTCGGGCCTTTGCAGAGGCATCTCTCATTACTTTTACATTCCTGACACCTTGTCACTCAGATTTCAGAGGATTTATATTTCTTTCCCAGAGGGTTCCTCTGTTCCCTCTTCAGTATAGATCAGTATCAATCCACAGGGTTAAACTTACATTCCAGCATTTATAGTTACTTAACATGCTGCAATTGATTTTCCTATTTGCTTGATTATGTCTGCTTGACCCCAGTGTAATACAATGCCCTTATGGATACGGTCAACCATGTGCTGTTTGATAAGGTCTCTGTCACTACCAAAATTTTTTCTGGTACATAAAAATGCTGAATGAATGACAGTTGAGTGAGCTGGTCAGAGTAGAATATTGTTCTCTTCTTAATCAGGGGATTAAACATCAAAAATAAAAAGGTATTTTGGAATGGAGTTCTGAGTTTATGGTTGGGAGGTGGCCAGTAAGTGGGTTGGGGGACAGAGGAAGAGAAAAAGATGCAGTAGAAGAAAATTTGCTTCAGAATGAAACAATTATTAGGGTTAAATTCCCTGTTTCAAAAAAGAATTTTACCTACTCTTTATGGCTTTCCACCTCACTACACCTCCCTGATCATGGAAAGAAGCTTCTGATAAAACCACTCTTAGCTTATTCTAACTTTCCTCACATACAAGCAACTAGAAAAAGAGGGAGAGCTAAACATAAGAAGAAAACCCAGTGACTTGGGACTATTGGAGACTTGTGCTAATTCCTGCCATAGCCATTATCCACCTGTGTTATCAGTAGACCACGCAGGTCCCATACAGGGTCAGGTGGCCTTGTGAAGCAGAAAGAATATGTCATAGTGATACAGTGTTATAAGAGATATGTACAAGGCTTGGCTGCCATGCCAGCTTTTCTAAATAACATTCTGATTGCATTCGACGCCTCAGCAACCCCACTATTCTTGCTGCCCAGGCGCTCTGCAGACAATATATGCACAGGATGATGAAAAGCCCAGGGACCCACTGGGCAACAGCCAAATCACATATCAGGCAGCCTCGGCAGAAGGGAGTACAAAACAATGTCATTGAATATTTAGATGTGGAGAGACCCGGAGCGTAACACACACTCAGCTAAAAATGTTCTTTTGTTAACCAGGAATCTTCTGATTACAAACAGGATCATAGCATGCCTTTCAAATGGTAGAGAGTCTCGGAATATTGCATATTACCCTGTGAGATTTAAATCATCAATGTCAGATTGCAGGCGGGCCTGGACTCATGTTCACAGTACACTCCCCCACATTTACATTTTACATTTGGTTGTTATTGCAAATTACTTTCACATTATGTTGCCTGATGATCAAAACAAATATCCAAAGAGATTAGGTTACTAGTCACCAGGTTTTGTGCATTTATTGGAACCAATAGCTTATTATAGATGATGCAGGATCACTGCAACTAGAGAACTGGGATACAGGTGGGAAAGAAATCATTTCTTTCAGGAAAGCTATAATGCAATGAGTGTCAAGTATGTATCTAAAAGAAAGCTGTTCTCAGCTATAACAAGTGTTTGTGATATACCAATTATGGTCAAGAGACAGCACTAAATTTGCTTAAGACTGATCATTTCACAGTTGTTCACAGCACATATAGGGAGGTAGAACATTTCAATAAAATAATAATTATAAGTATATTATTATATATAAGTATTAAGCAATCCACTATACAAGGATGTAAGAATTTGGAGGAAAGGAAGTAAAAGTAGTTTGTAGACAATTTGGAATTGGTACTAAAAGGGCAAGAGTTTTTAAGATGGAAATGCAAATAAGTCTGCTTGTGAGAAAGTGTTTTCTCAGCTAGGGGCTTGTTTTTTCACTTAGAGAATCATGCAGATTCTCAGGAATCACAATCTAACCAATTACACCCCAAATGCATTATAATCTCTGTGCTGCAGTCTGCTACCTCTGCATAGATAAATGGCCTAGCTATCCTTTTACTAAATCAAAACCATTTGCTAGATAGAGATGGGATGCTTTTCTTAAGAACATCAGTGGTAGAGTGATTTTCTAACTTGCCCAATGTCCTGGTTTGATCTCCAATGAGAAAAAAGGAGGAGGAACAAGGAAGAAGAGAGTAAGGGAAAGTAGAGGATGTGGGGAGGGAATGAGAGAAGAGCCTACATGAGATGACTCACATGTGGGCAGTCAACATGGTTTACTAAGAGCATAGACTGCAGGTATCATATAGACCTGTAGATCATGCAGATGATAGTGTTGGATTTTGAGCATCTGCCAGAGCTAGTCAAAAGATGTCCAAGAACAACACACATCTGACAAAAGAAACAGAAGAAATGGAGGAAGAAAGATTGTGTGTGGTACCAGCCACCTAGTGGTGACAAGGGCCACCCAGCGTGAAGAAGCCAGCAGTGGTCTCCTCCTTCTTCCTTGGTGTAATGGTGAGAACTTATGATGGTGTTATGCAGCCCTTAGTGAGCACTCCCAGGATCCAAAAGAAAGCATCAATGCAAAGAGGACTGCAAGTCCTCCCTCAGTTCTCCCCACAGGGGTGTGTCATAGCAATTGCATTTTTTGACTAAATTTGCATAGACTGGACCCTGGAGCTGGGAGCGGAGCCAGAGGCTCTTGTGAAGGCCTTGACCAAGCAGATCAACACTCACTGGGCTATCATGCACCATCCCCCATGTCTTTGATCACATTCACATGGGTCCAATGTTCTGTTTCTTAGAGCTCTCCAAGGTCAGAGCAGGGGTTCATATCTAAGACTAGTGACCAAGAGTTGAGTTTGATGTTGTCTCTATTGTAAGGACATTTCTTCAGCCACATTCATTTCACCTTCTTTCCAGTACCTTTAGTGGATCTTGGGTATATCAAGAGGCTTGGTCAGCATTATTGTAAGTAATTAAGTTTGGCTTCATTGAATCACTTTTATTTAAAGAAAGTATCATTGAATCACTTTTATTTGAAGAAAGTACAAGTTGTAGTTAGCTATACTTGAAAACCTCTACATGACTGTCTAAAGCAATACTTTGCAGAAAAGGAACACTATATGCAGCCACAGGTAACTTTCAGGTACAATTATTCCCTGAGTCATTCTTTGAAGAGACATCTTCAGATAAACTCATTACTTATTTTATTGATAAGATATCTATAATTTAAAAAGGAATTCCTGGGCTGCAGAGACGACTTAGCCATTAAGGCACTTTTCCTGCGAAGCCAAAGGACCCAGGTATGATTCCCCAGTACCTACATAAAGCCCACACCAGGTGACTCATGTATCTGGAGTTCATTTGCAGTGGCTAGAGGCTATTGTGTGCCCATTCTCTAAATAAATAAATATTTTGAAAGGGAACTCATGAAAATTAACATGGTGCATTTACAATGCAGGCTTCCACATTAAGGCTAAGAGGCAAGATTTTAAAAGTAGGAAAAACCTGAATAGCCAGTTCATCTGAGTGTCCCAGTGACACCATGCATTTACATCAAGAATACATGGGATTAGGACCTTTTGAGTCTGAAAGACCTGAGTAGTTGCTCAGCAACTGCATACCTGCTTGATTTCCATCTCATTGAATTGTTGCCTGCTAGTGAGGATTAAATGTGGCTACCTGGCATAACCCTTAGCCCACTAAAGAAAGTATAGCAACTAATTTAAGCAGTGAGAAACATCTCCAGAGTTCAGGTGCATCTATGGAATATGTAGAATAAGTATGGCCTTTGGAGTCAGAGAAACCAGGGTACTAAAGCAGATTGTCACCAGTGTTGTATTCCTTAGTTTAATCTACAAATTCCTCAAAACTTATATGTGAGAGAATTTGAAACAAGACATAGAGCAGTGTGTGTAAAATGCTATTTCCTATCCTTTTTCTTCAAAAGATGTAGCCTGGGACCTTCTGCCATCTCTCAGATGTGAAGTAGTTACTTAATAAAAAAATTCTAGTAAAGTCCATGCTGCCCATTCAATTCTGTGTAGGCCTCCCATTGAAGGACCCTGAAGACAGCGTGGAAGACACCTAAAGACAGGACAACATAGCTACCAAAATGTCACCACTCAAGAAAGAAATAGGGGTATATAGATGTCTCAGCACTTAAGGCACTTTCCTGAAAAGCCTAAGGACCCAGATTTAATTCCACAATCCTCACATAAAGCCAGATGCAGATGGTAGCACATAAGTCTGGAGTTCATTTGCAGTGGCTAGAAGTTTTGGCATTCCCATTCTCACTCTCTCTCTCCCCCCACTCCCTCTTCTAATAAACAAATAAATAAAATATTAAAAAAAAAACAGAAACAAAAGGAGCCAGAAAACACAACTTCTCATGTTTATTTGTTGTAGATTTGTAAGTATGCCTGAGAGCATATGTGTGTTTCAATGTATTCAAAAGTAGGTTTCTCCTCTTGCAGGATGAATTGGAAGTGATCTGGAAGGAAGAAGGTCAGAAGGAAGCAATGTGTGCATCACTAGAGTGCATCTGGGGCTCCAGATTCAGCACAGCAGTCACTAGGCTATTACCCAAGACCCTGGGTGTTAGCAAAGGCCTTCCAAGAGCCACACAGATGATATCAACTGACTGAAAGATGTGAGTGTTAGTTACAGACAAAATGTGGAATTGTGTGCCATTTTTACCTGCCTGCAAATAAACAGCTTCCAAGTTGCCATCTTAGGAAATAATGTTCCCATTTTCTCAGACTAGCTTTCATCTTTTCCTGTGTGGTATTTTTCTATAAATGGTTTATTCACACAGGTATAAAAACAGAAACAAACCCTGATACTGGTCAAATTGTACCAACCACCATGGTGTTTAGTAGGTCCTGATTTGTCCTGCCGCGCTTCAGCAGCGGTATTCCATAGACTTTCTCCTCACCAGAAGTACCCTATGTGTAGGATAGACAGCCTGCTATATAGATACTTTTTTTTTTTATCAGAAATGTCCAACCTGTATTTATGAGAGTAGTAATCTATGATATAAATTTGAAGGTCAATTCTCCCAACATACAAAAGAGAAGAAATTCTAAAAATCCATTGTGCCTATATTGTTGAAAAATACTGAATCGAGCTGAAGTCCTTCCCAACTATTGAGGCAGGATATGGTGGTTGAGTCTGTCAAGTGTAAAATTCTTCCTAAAGGGCAAAATTCAACATTATGGATCACAGTCGACCAAAGTGGGAAAAATAAAGGCAGAAGATTGCCCTCTGAGCTGATAAAAACCCATCTGCCTCCCATGACAAGGCAATGCCATTCTTCACAGCCTCCCATCCTGGAGACATTTAGAGGGTCATAATTTCCAGTTCCTTTTTTTATTCTTCGTCTTTCTTTTCCTTGGTGGAGGGAGACAGGTCTGAGAAGAGCTGGTTGCTGAAGACTGAGAAGATGGCCTAAACTAATTCATCTTGTGACCTTTCAGTGCCTTCATGGCGAGGTGATTTAATAGCACTTAATCTGTCAAGATTCTGAAGCTTTATAATAACTGTATATTAAGCCAGCTTTTATGAGGCATTAGCTAAAGTCCTCTAGTTTACAAAGAAAGAAGGGAGAGAAAGCTTGCCCAGCTCCCCTGGGACTCCCAAACCTACCCAAAGCTGCAGATAGCCTGTCTCATTGGGTGGTTATGTCCCTGCACTTTGTGTAGGACCAGACCCTAGTACTACTTGTGCTGTTGCTGACTCTGCAAATGCATTTGCTGTTGAGAAGTCCACACCACTCAGCCATGTAGTTCTTTTGAGTCAAGAGAACTTTGCTACAAAGTGAAAGTGATTACAATTTTTCTTAGTGTGTATGTGAGATTTCTAGCACCAACAACCATGAAGCAGGGTCTTATTCCCCCTATTTAATACCCTCTCCCCATTGGCCATTTCTCAGAAATTGGTTTCAGCTTACCTCTCTCCTAGCCTTTAATGACTCTCAACCCTTGTATACCTCAGATCCCTCCTGCGTTTCAAAGTCCCAATGTTACCTTGTCTGTGAAACAGCATGGTTAGTATTCTCTTGTTCCAACTTAACTATACTTTCTCTAATAATTACTCTCAAATAAGTAATCAGTGGCACGTTTGAATTGGGATTAATGGAGAAAGGTTTAAAAGAACTACCTTCAAAAGTGGTGATGGACAATAAGAACAGAGGGCTAGCACTTTTCCTAGGTGTGAAATGGAGACAGAACTATACAAAGAAGGCATCCTGTGAAGGAGTCACAACTTCTGCTAGTGAAAGGCAAAACAAATTATACATATATACACACACATATATATCCCCAGAGGCAACTGGATGGGTATCCAAGACCCATGTTCTGATCTCTCAATCAGATTCCTCAGCGGAACCAAACCACAAACAATGGTGTAGTGGTTTGAATGAGATGTCACCCATCACTTCATGTGTTCTGAATGCTTGGTCCCCAGCTTATGGCAGTTTGGGAAGTAGTGCCTTGCTGGTGGAGGTGTGTTGTTGGGGAAAGGCTTTGGGGTGTTATAACTAGCTCCTTCTTGCAAGACCTTGGCTCACTCTCATTCTGCTGTTTTCCACCTGCTTTGGTAGATGTGATTTCCAACATCTGTTCATGACATGCTTTCTCCTGCCATCATGAAGCTTCCCCTCAAGACTATAAGCCAAAGTAAAAACTTTTCTCCCATCAGCTGCTTTTGGTCAGGTGCTTTTTGTCCCAGAAATAAAAAGGTAATTACAACAAATGGGCATGTAAACCCACTGGTGACACTCATGTAGGTCACTCTCTGGGGCAGGGAAGAGGTAGAAAGTAGCTCTGTAAGTTCAATATCATAGAGATAACTTGATACAAATCACTGAGAAATAGACCTAAAAGCCTATAGCTAACCCCAGGCCCAGATCGATTCCCTTCTGTGGTAACCATACTTCATCTTCTTCCTTCCTGACCCAATAGAAATAACCTCCCTAAATATTATCCCTGTAACACCATCTTTCCCTTACTATCGAAAATACCTGAAATAAATCAACTTATAAAGAGAAAAAGAGCCTGGAGCAATGACTTAGCAGTTGAGGAGCTTGCCTGCAAAGCCTAAGAATTCAAGTTCGAATTTCCAGGTCCCACATAGGCAGACACAAAGTGACACAAGCACATAATGCTGCACATGCACACAAGGGAACACACATGTCTGGAGTTCATTTTCAGTAGCTAAAGACCCTGGCGTGCCCATTCTCTCTCCAAATAAAAACAAAAAGAGGAAAATATTGTAGTCATAATTTTGGAGGCTTCAGTCCCTTTGCTATGAAATTGTGATGGCACAGGGCTACATGGTAGGAACTGGTAATCATGGATACATGTTGACTTCATGTCCAAGGCTAGAGGAAGAAGAGGGGCTATGCTCTCAATATTCCTTTCAAGGTCACCACTAATAATCCCAAAAGCAGGAGTCATGCTGTCCTTTTTCTTCTCTTCATCTCTCATGTGAAAATCCATGGTAATCTTGTAATTCTCCCTTCCCTAGAGTGTGCATAGCTATTTCCTGTATAAGATGCTTTCCTCATTGCTTGGACAATAGTTGACAGAATAACTGATAACAGCAACACAAAGAGGAAGAGTTGATTTGGGTTTATAGATCAAGGTTACAACTCAACATAGCAGAGAGGGCACAGCATAGGTGCATGAAGCAGCTGGTTACATTGTGTCAAAAATCAAGAGGTGGAGAGTAATGAATACTGATGCTTTTTATGTGGTGTGACTACTGATAAAGTGGGCCTTCCTACCTCAATGGACGTAGTCAAAATCATCTCTCACAAGCATGCTCATTGTATAATGTATCAATATAATCCCTTATAACATGCACATAGGTGATTCCCGATCCTGACAAGTAAATCAATATAACCATCACATTTCCATACTAACAGCCTGCATCTCCCATGGCACTATTAGGGACTCCTATAGGATCTTCCTGCTTATCTGTTTATTGCCTCCAACCACACTTCAAGTTGCTGATAGAGTGAGCATATGAAAAGCTAATCCAGTGAGGCATTCCTTTATCTTCATCCTTCATAATGTTCTTCTTCGACTTCCCACTGCATTTTTAGTCAAATCCAAACCCCTTCCTCCACTTTACCAGCAGACCCTCCCACCTAGTTCCTTCCTGAGCTGTATTTTAGGTGCTGCTGGTTTTTGTCCTTCCTGAAGGATGGGAGTGGTACATCTTTTTGCATGGTATTTCCTGATAGACTCATGGAAAATAATTTCCTTCCCAATGATCTGAAAATCATGTGGCTTTCCTTCTTCACCACCATGCCACTTTAGATCACTTACATATCAATCATACCACTTTTGAATCTGTTTGTAATCTCCACTATAATGGAGATTCCTGAAGACTTCCTACCCTCATAGCCTGAAGAAAAGTTAATGTTAACAATTACTTTATAATCTAATATGAGGACTGGAGAGATTGCTTAGCGGTTAGAGTGTTTATCTGCAAAGCCTTATAACTGAGGTTCAATCCTCCACTACCCACATAAAGCCAGATGCACAAAGTGATGCATGTGTCTAGAGTTTGTTTACAGTGGCTATAAGCCCTGGCCTACCCATTCTCTTTGTCTCTCTTCTCTATCTTTCTGTACTTGCAAATAAATAAATGAATAAACTTTTAAAATATCTAATAATAGAAACCAGAACTCAGATATGAGAACAGGGTGGAGTGGAACTTGGAGTAGAGAATTATGCACTAGAAAAAAATTATTTCTCCTGAATTTAATGGATGAATGAATAAATGAAGTCATAAATAAAATAAAACTTCTGCCCACTAATGATTCTTTAATTCAATTAATTCTACATCTATTCCTTTACTTAGTATATTAGTTGTTCACATCTAAGATTTATTTTTTCCACATACTGTGAGATATTTTGAAAGCTAGAGAATATATTTCATGTAGCTTTCATCTGTCATGGCTTCCAGCCATCTTATTTGCAACCTGAGTTGCTGAGTAAATATTCCTTGGAGGATAAATGGGAAAATGGAATAGAAGGAGTGAAGGAATAATGTGTCTCTCTTCCACATGATAACAAACTTAACATCCAAAATAAACACCCAGGCCAGCATGAGCTTGTGCATATTCTTCTCTGAGCTAAATACTCTCACCCAAGGAGATCCTCATTTCTTTGTAGTTTTAACCTTTCCTCAAAATTCAGAGAAACAAAGAGGCACAACTTAAGTCTTCAGAGAAAGCTGGTTAAAGAGTGAGAAACAGAAGTAAGCAGTAGCTATGATTTAAGACAGTCACTTCAGACTCCATAAATTTCTCCAGTCAACATTAGAAATGCTTAATATTTTATATAGCACTACTTGCCTAGGTGTGACATCTAGAAAACCTCATAAATGAATAAGCTTTTTCTTTGGGTTCCTCCCCACCCCGTGTTAACGATGGCTTTTGTCCACACTGCCTGTATTCTTCCCCTCCTACTTTGCTTATGCATCTACATTGTAAATATTTACAGCTCTCTTTTATTATACAAAAGAATCATCTAGTTACCATTATACTCTTGTCTATTTAAAATAATATTTGGAGATTATTTCCCAGAGAGATTTCTTCTATTGCATGAGCAAAGAAAATCTGATGAGCCCCTTCATTAATTCTTTGGTCAGTATTTGCTAAGGTAGTGTACTGGAGAGAAACAAAGATGAGCAGAACACCTGGGCTATGTGTGCTTGCTGTCACACATTAGGACCACACTGCCCACACTGCAGAGCAGAAGCAGGCTAATGTGGCAAGCATTCCTTGTGAGAGCTTCACACATTGGACTTGGAAAGTGAGCGTGAATGGGGACACTGAGAACTGTGACCTGTAATTCAGAAGTCTGAAGAAGAGAGTAGGTAAATAAAGTATGCTATTCCAGCTTCCAACTGAAGTTTGCTACTTCAGAAAGATCCTTTTATGGTTCCTGGGAGTGGAGATTTTGTCATTACTATGTCATTACTAGGACAGAACTCCTAAGACAACTAACTTATAAAGATAAACAAAATAAATGTGGGGTTTAGGGTTATGGAGGCTTTTGAGCACAACAAGGTGGTCACATTACTTCTGATGAGGACACAGGATGGAAATGGTAGAGTTTGGGGGGGAAAGCTACTTAGCTCATGAGTCAGGAAGGGAGACAGGGACAGAAAGAAAGAGAGAGGAAGAAGAGGAGGAAGAGGGAAAGGAGACAGAAGGTGAGAGGAGAGAGGACAGAAGTAGAAAGAGGGGAAACAGAGGGGTGAGAGACAGGAGAAAGAGAGTGAGGTTCTTCTGTCTCCTCCAAGGCCCACCCCATTCTCCTCAGAGGACCAAGCCACCTCTAACACTGGACATTTAGAGGAAAGTTAACAGGGAACTGACCCCACTGGAATAAAAAAAAAAAAAAAAAAAAAAAAAAAAAAAAAAAAAACAAGAAAGAAAGATGGGAGTGGTGGAGCAGCTGATCTGGTGTCAGCCAAAGATAAGATATAACAAGAGTGGCCATGGGGACATGGGCCAGTGTCAAACTGGAGAATGAACAACTCCTTTGCTGCTGTCCTTCTGTAATAGGAATGCTCTGGCAAGGTATATGCACCAACCATGCATGACTCCTCTTGGCAGAGGCCCACAGCCCATTGCACATGCAGAGTAATCCATGGAGAAGAATCCTGGAGTCTCCTCCTCTGACTACTGTCACAAGCAGGTCTTTGCTGGTCCAAACCAAAAGGAGACAGCCCCAAAGCTGACAAGAGCTGAACGTTGAGAGCATGCTCAGTCATGTGGTGTCCTTCCCTCAAAGGAGCAGTCCATGGTTTTTCTACTAGAGGGTAAGGAGGGAAGAGCAGGGTGGTGTTCAAGACTCGACACAAGGTTAATCTTCACCTCGTACAGTGTCCAAATGTTTGGGGACCTGCTACCCAATAGAAAGAGAGTAGAGAAAAGGAAGAATTGGAAGAAGAATTTAGAAAAACAAAGACTGTTTTTTATTTGAAATCCTGCTGAGATGAGCTCCAAAACCACTCATTTAATTAGTTCATAGCTATTTAGTAGCAGCAATGATATACGAGCTCTGACTTGAATTCTTCCTTTTGAGTTACTGGACATTGTCAACTCTTACTCTCTTTAGGCCTGAGTGGTTGTCCCCACACTCAAACTGCTTATGATTTCAAAGAAAGACTACACCCTCATGTCCTATGCAGAAACTGCCTTTACTTGCCTCTCTGATATTGAGGGAAATATCTGGGGCCCATGTTTCATGAATAAAACAGAGTCAACTGAGTCAGTGAGTAGGCAGCATCTTGAAGGAGAACTGACATTCACCTGGAGCTTGGAATCAGTCACCAGGTTGCTAACCTTGGGTATCTCCAGCCCAGGTGAGTCTGGGCAGAGACTAGCTGTCCATCAACCTGACTTTCATTCTTTCAGCATGCTTCAGAAGTGCTTCCTTGCAGATGGGGAGCAATCACATTACCATAAACCTCCAATTAGAGAGCCTCCCATTTGGCTGATCTATTCTTTTTACAAGGGTTACTGATGGAGGACAAGACCATCTCCTGATCTGCATATCACTCACATAAAAGACTCCAGGAGTCATAGGAAACCGATTTGGGGAAAGAAATCTGTCCAGCAAGACAGTGCTGGAAGGATTAGAAATGAGTAAACCGGCTGCTGTTCAATTGTACTAAGAAAAGACTGACTTTCAGAAATCCTGATTTGGATCTGAGATAATTCGAGACATCTGAGATGTGTTTAGTTCAGGTGTTAAGAAAATGCCTGCACATTTGGTGGAAAGAGCCTATCCCTGAGAAAAGTGTTCTTACTTCCCTGTGTACCACATATCAAATAAGGAAAAACAATGTATTTTTAAATTTTTATCTTATTTTTTTAATTTGACAGGGAAACAGAGAGAGAGGAAAACAGAGAAAGAGAATAGGCACACCAGGGCCTGCAAATGAACTCCAAATGCATGTGCCTATCTTGTGAATTTGGCTTATATGGGTACTTTGGACTAGAACTGGGGTCCTTCGGCTTCAAAGGCAAACACCTTAACCATTAAACCATCTCTCCAGCCCCCCAAAACAATATTGTTTATATAGCTTCCACTAAAATAAAAGACAAGATAAAATTAAATTTCTAGAAATGTGCATTCAAAAAACCTGGATTCTGAGCTGCAGAGATGGCTTAGTGGTTAAGTGCTTGCCTGTGAAGCCTAAGGACCCCGGTTCAAGGCTCAATTCCCCAGGACCTACATTAGCCAGATTCACCAGGGGGCAGTTTGTTTGCAGTGTCTGGAAGCCCTGGCATGCCCGTTCTCTCTCTCTCTCTCTCTCTCTCTCTCTCTCTCTCTCTCTCTCTCTCCATATATATATATATCTGCCTCTTTCTCTCTCTGTCACTCTCAAATAAAATAAAAATGAACAAAAGAAATAAAAAATCCTGGATATCCTGGATTCTAATAAAGATGAATTTTAGTTTATAGATATTTAAATCCCTACACATGCCTTTCTGTACACATTTTCTCCTTTTGTGGTATTTGTGTGTGTATGTATGTATGTGCTTGTCTTCATAGGCATGTTCATATGGGTACATGTGTGTATCAGGTGTGCACACATATGTGTGCCTGTGCCTGTGCCTGTGAAGGCCAGAGGCAGACATCGTGTGTCTCTGTCAATCACCCTCCACCTTATATACTGAAACAGGGTTTCTTAGCTGAACTTAGAACTTACCAATGCAGATGGTCTTGCAAGTGATCATGTCCCAGGGACACGTGTCTCTCTGCCTCCCCAGGGCTGGGGTTATAGGCATGAGCAGCCACACTCTGCATGCGGATGAGGGCTAGGGATCTATACTCAGATCCTCAGATTCTGGCAACAAGTGTTTTTTTCCCACCAGGCCATTTCCCAGCCTGTTTATGCACATGTGTTCTGGGCCATGAGAGCAATCTACAAAGTCTGCAGGCAAAGGTAGTGAGTGAGCACTCAGCTTCCACCTCAGTTACAGCCAGTTCTGTAAGGGTTAACACACACTCTTCATTTTCTCCTAGTGCAGACATATCTGAAGAAATGGTTAATCTAGAATAGTCTAAAACTATCAATCCCCGGTTCTTATTGAATGTGTGCATTGATGACATAAATTTTCAGTGATCCCAGGGTCGCTTTGATCCTTTAAGTAGCTTATCAAGCAGCATGCATCCTATGCAGACAAAGGGGACAGGCACCAGTTGTGAGGATGGGGTTGTGGGGGGGCCTTTGAATGTACTTGGGTCTCAGATTACCTCAAATACCTAAACTAGATTTTTCTACACTCAGTCTGGAAGGAATTGACTGAGTGCTAAGGGGCTATATGACACAGGGTAGAGACAATGAAGGCTCAGAATCTTATAAACTGGACCCATCTTTCCACCCTTTCCTATGGCTGTCTACAGGTTGTGAGTATAAAATCTAATGTTCTGTGTGGAAACTCAAGGAAATCAGATTGTCTTTGAATGAAGCCTAAATGCCCCTCAAAGATCCTCAACCTAAGGTCACAAACCTAATTATTGTCACCACAAGGGACTAACTGGAGGAAGCACCTGGCTCTAGGCTATTTCAGAGTGCTTTACCAAAAAAAGAAATGTATTTTCCCTCATTTACCTGTAGGTAACTAATTAGTGTGATATTCTAATTTTTCAAAAACTGAGGTGCCTGTATTTTCTGGGTTTGGATGAGAAGAGTGGATTTTACAAAATTTTCATGTTCCCGTATGGTTCAAGGATGAGCTACCAGTTATCCAAGGGGCTATATGACATAGGGTAGTGAGTGGAATTCAACATTGCTACACAGATGGCTGGACGGCTCTCTGTTGCTTATGTGTAGACTGGAAGTAAACAAGCCATTTTGATCCCCTGGGCCTACAACATCAACAATTTCTGTTAATTTTTAGCATATTTTGTGTGGCATTTAGGGTATGTGTGTGTATTCAGAAGTCATGGCCCAAATATCATTATCTTTCTGGAGCCCATGGAATCACATTGCTGATGGTATGTTTCTGAGTCAATTCCTTGCTTTAACTCCAGAAAGGGTCTAACAGATGAAAAGCCACACTTTTCACTAGATAGCCCCCAGCAAGGTTTGGAAGCATGAGATTTTAATAAGAAGAGCCTTTCCCATCTCAATGCTCGGGGTGCTGACATAGTTACTCATGTTGTAAGTTCAGAATAATGGCCCCTGGCTGCACTGGACAGTGAGTTTGCCTCTTCTGTTGTTTGAAGGGGAACAGGGACTGTATCCCAGTATCACAAAGGCAGGATCCTACAGCCAGGGCAGGGAAGGTGTCCCACACTTTGGCAAGGTGGTAGTTGGTGTTTCTAACTTTTCTGAACTGAACCAAACTAATCCATTCTCATTTTCATGCATTGATTTAATCAAAATACATAAAGAATAACATTTGAAAAATAGTAATGTCCTCTGCCACTATTGGCACATAACAAGATAATGTAAACAAATGAATTTAAAATGAAAAGGTCTTTCTCTATGTGGCACACACATGCTGTTAAAGAGGAATGTGGTGATAAAGAGCGTCACATTACAAAGTCATAAAATGATTGGAAAGGGAGCCTGAAATCATGGAATTAATGGGATGTATTTTAATTGCATTGAGAAATGAACATACCAACATGTGTACAGCACTAAAAATAATAAATAATTTATCCTAAGTGAATAGGAAACTCTCTCATTGGCCAGGAAAGCTCCAACTTACCATTTTTGATGATGACCCCAATCCTTTAGTAACCCTCATCCCAGTCTTGTACAGACATCTGATTTTGTATTGCCTCATGTTTTTTCTCCTAAGCAATGTCTCCTCGAGACTAGTTGGCTTCATTTTGTTTTAAAGTTCACACAAGTACAAGTACACTTTTACCTCACATACCTAGCATCTTTAACAGGGTTCAGCCCATGCAACCAAACTTAGTTACTCAGTCTTCAGTCCCCGTGGATGACAAACTGATAGGCATGGCCCTGTCATATGCACCAAAAAAAAAAAAAAAAAAAAAAAAAAAAAAGGTGCTCACCGAAAAGTACAATGTTGCCATAAATTACATTGTGTCCAGAAAGTCTGGTAGCTAGAAGACACTCTGATCAGATAGACAGGAGTAAATGGAGTTACAGAGATCTCAGAATTTGCACTTTCTGGGACACTAGGATATTGTTTGGAGAGCCTGACTCCACAGACCACCTAAACATGGCAACAGGATAGAGAGATACTTGACTACAGGTCAGAGGCTGTCGCTAAGAGTCATTCAGATGGCAGAAGGGTGGAGTGCTGAGGATGAGGAAGTCAATGTGAGAACAGGCACAAATGCCTTTTACTGCACTCAGGGTACTAATGTGCACATCTTGCCTTGGAATTAAGTGTGCGGGAGGACTCAGTAGATGTTCTGGCAGTGTGTATCTGCTATCTGCTCAGGGAGGGGCTCAGGGAGGCCATCAGGGCAGACGACGGGTTGCGGGGTTTGAGACCCAGAAGTTGCCTCTTGATTCCCTGACAATGGACCCAGTAGAATTTTCAGCCCCATGACCTCAATCACTGCTTGCTGCTGGAAGTTGTGGGATGTCAGGATAAACATTATGAAGTAAATATTGTGCACAATGGGGAGGGAATTAGCTGTGCAGTTCTCATCAATGCTAATGAGACACTGGGGGTTAATTTCCCATGCCTCGTGCTGAATATTTGCCCCAATTACTTATGTCAAGCTCGTGCCACTCTTTTGGTGAGGGGGTAATGGTCCACATCATTTCTTTCAGTTTCAGATAAAGGCAAGGCTGGAGTCCTCAAATCATTTGCTTCTTCGGATGAACTGTTTCCAAGAGGCTAGCAAGTTGCCAAAACTTTTGAAAAGCACAACCCCTTAGAAATCATTGTTTTCATTATCAAGCTACCTGCTGTGGCCTTCTCTTATAGGAGACGGGTTTATTTTGGTTTATTTATTTTACTCCAAAGAATAATTTCATCTCTGTTCTCATTAGACCTACAGTTTGGTTTAGCATCCATATTACTTCCATGAAGCTGCTCCCATAAAAAGAAATTAGAGGAGACAGAGGAGCATTTCTTAGAGGAGTATGGTCACATGTATCCGTCCAAAACAAGCTTTTCTTCTTCTATACAAGATAGAGTTTTCTTTTGTTCCAAATTGCTGTGTATAGATCTCATTTATGGAAATGCTCACATCTGCCTTATATGGTACAGATATTTCTCTTATAGTCCCTGCTAGACCATAAACTCCAAAAGTTTGGGATAGTATTTTATGTTTCTTTCCTTTTCCTACTAATACCTGGAAAAGAAGTTAGACACTTAGATGTTGGCCAAAATTAAATATAAATATAACACACATACTAGATGTGGGCATTAAAAAAACACCCATATATAAATACTTAAAAACATGAATAATAAAATATAGATTTTCAATGTAACATGTAAAATAGAAAAGTTTTATATGAATGTTTCCTGTGTGCATAGCAATGCATCATTATAAAATATGTATTTATTTACTTATGCATTTATTTGAGAGAGAGAGAGAGAGAGAGAACATAGCAGGGCCTCCTCCCACTGCAAATGAACTCCAGATATTGATCACTTTGTAAGTCTGGCTGTAAGTGGGTGCTTGGTAGTCTAGCCTCATGCTTTGCAAGTAAGACTTTTTAACCACTGAGCCATCTCTCCAGCCCCCAAGGTGTCTTCCTAAATATTCCCTTACTCAATTTTCCTCCAATCTCAAGAATCAAATGCCCTATGGAAGTTTCCTGCCACCATCAAATCCAGTACACATGTCATCGCACAGATATATTTCCAGTATATATTTTTAATGTATGACAAATTGAAATTTAATTTGTGAATAATTTATTTAAATACAGGCTCACACTTAGTGTCCCGCACATGGCAGGCACTCACTATGCCACTGCTCTACATCCCTAGCTCACCAACTTCTTATCTTACCTCTTTTTTAATAAATCAATGCACACAATTAATTTCTAAAAATTATCACTAATTCACACAAATATTGACTGATCCTCTGTAATAGTAAGCTTTCAGACAAATCATGGAGATGAACACTGTAGGAAAAGTGAGCAAAAGAAACCAGGTCCAGGGAGCTCCATGTAGGATCCTGCTGGACCATGCTAAGCCTGTCTGAAGCCTGTTCTTCACTGTGAAGGTCAGACTGTAGTTCAAAAGAAATCTTGGTCACATAAATTATGTAAAACAACCACTTCAGGGTGTTAAACTGAACCAAAGTCAGAATTTAACTGCCCAGAAAATCACTGAAAAGGGACTCTAACAATATCTTTAATAGATGATATAAATACCTAGGGCATAAAACTGCCCACTCTACTTATTTCCATTACAACATCCCTCTCCCACAGCCAGACCTGATTAGACAGATAAACAGCTCTCGAGCTTGAATCCTGGACATACTCATTTTCTCAAGCTGCTCACCATCCTGCATACCATTCACACTTGATTCCTCAGGTTCTACGTCTATGGAAGGCCAGGAAGGAATAGCAAACAAAAGCCACTGTTTACAGTGTACTAAGGCTCTTAAATCCCTGTGTTGGCCACCATTTGAGCCCAGTATGAAATCAGAAGCTACTTGCATTCTAAATCCCCCCTAAGCTCCATATCCTTACCACCCAACTCAGTTGTCACCTCTCCAGTGACCCTGGAGCACACAGATCTCTCAAAATTTCTATTCCTATCAGAATGGCCTGCCTTGTGTGGTCATTTTCCTCTTTTCTCTCCAAGTCAGATGAATAAAGGTTTCCATGGCTCACCAGTCATCATTTCTTCTCATGCTTCAATAGAGGGTAGCAAAGCATCTTGGGGGGGGGGGGGGAGCAGCATATGGTAGGTGGGTAACAAAATAATCAATGTTTTGTAGATGTAGATTCAGACTCATACCAATATTGTCAGTATTATGTCCAACATTCTATTATTTCCTTCCTCTTCCTACTCCTCCTCCTCTTCTTCTTCTCCTTCTCCTTGTTCTCTTCCTCCTTCTCCTACTCTTCTCCCTCCTTTTCTTCCTCCTCCTACTTTTCCTCCTTCTTCTCCTCCTCCTCCCCCTTCATCTTCCTCTTCCCCTTCTCCTCCTTCTCCTCCTCCTCCTCCTTCTTCTCCATAAATGGGTATGCATGTGTGTGTGTGTGGTTTGTGCTTGTGTGGAGGCCAGATGATAGGTAACCTAGGGTGTCCTTCCTAAGGAACACCATCTACCTCTGGTCTGGAGCTCATTAACTAAGATAGACTGACTGGCCAGCAAGCCCTAGGAATCTCCATTTCCTCAGCACCACACCCATATTTTTCTGGATGGATTCTGGTTATCAAACTCATGTCCTCATGCTTTAAAGTCAAGCACTATATCACCTGATCTTAAAACTTATTATGGATCCTTTAAAACCCAAAATCACACCTGTATCTTCTCTACCTCTGACCTTCTCCATGTTCTCACATCCAATTTGTTTTCCTGATCCTTTCATTCTCTCGCCATTCTTTCCCTCACTATTCTTGTCTCCAAGACAAGCAAATGTTTCACTGACTTATCTATCTCTACAGCTCTCAACAGAGATGCCAAATACCACAACTAATAATAGACTAAGTAGAAAATAATGAGTGGTAACAGTGAAGACAACAGAAATGTGGCATGAGCTAACTGCTCTTCCATGACCTTTACATAGAGCACCCCATGGAAAGAAAGCTTATGTGGTTAAAAACATAACAGCAAAGATATTCTTGGATAGGGTAGATGGTTGAGTACTTGGGATTCTATGGTCAAAGCCCTTACAAAAGAAATAAAATTTCTAAGTAAAATTTTAGTGGTTCTGGGTACAAATCTGAAATTTGCAGAACACTGGATGAATTCTATTTTCTTACAATCTTCACTCTGTCAATCATCAAGAAATGTACAAAGTGGTAGTACCCATTTCCCTATCTTAATTAGGAGGCTTCATGGGTGCCTATGGTCCCTCCTCATCTGTGACCACACAGATAAGGCCTTCTCTAGATATTTCTGCCTTCTCTATGGCTTCCTGTACCTATGTATTTGTTTTGTTTCTAACTGAATTTAAACTCCCTTTTAGAGGAAAAACTTTTTCCATCTTCAAAAAAAAAGAGAAAAATACAGACCTGAGATTGCAGACAGCATGCAACCCATTTTCTTTTCATTAGACTTACTAAATTTCATCCATTCCAAACATGACCACAAAATCCAGCTACATCTCCAAAGCCTGCTATCTCTCAGAAATGAAACAGATGACAAAGTACCAATACAAACATCAATTCCTTTCCTAAACTCCTCTAGGAAGAAGAACCATGGTGCACAGTAGAGCATGACAATCTGAAATTCTGAAACATGGAGCAAGGCTGCACACTCAAGAACAAGGCCCATCCTCCATACAGAGGCATCCAGTTACTAACAGATGGCTAATTCTGTCTTTCAGTGCCTGAGTGCACCTTCTTTTACACTAACTTTCAATGAAAACTCAAGGAGACAAATGGACCCTAACTATTTATCTAGCAATATGACCATATTAGATCCTTTCAAATCCTTTAATTTGCAAAAAGTGCCGAAGCCAGTTAATCAAACAAATGGCAGGTCTCTCCTCATGTTATGCAACTTGGGTGATATTTATGGACATGGAGAAGTTCTGTGTTCAGCAATTTCCTAATCAAGTAAGAACAAATGGAGAAATAAATCCATGAAAAAGGAAAGGGCAAGACCACTGAGCTATGTATTGAAAGGTAGCAGAGAAATGCTACCAACTTTATACTGCTGAGCTTCCTTCCTCCCTCAGAAGGCATTCTTCAGTTAAAGAACTGGGGATTCAGGAAAATGGCCTGAAGAAACAAAAGCTGCAGCCCTGTCAAAGAAGGAACTGGAAAACAGAGTGCCCCACATCTAGCCTCATATCAATTGTACATCACAGGGCATGAAATTTTTGCTTGTTTAATATGATAAATATCATTGTTAGCTGTTCCTAATAACTTTGTGTTTGTATTGTAGTTACCTTTGCAATGGTGGGACAAACACCTGACCACAAGCAGCTTGTAAAAAGAAAGGGCTAGCCGGGCATGGTGGCGCACGCCTTTAATCCCAGCACTCGGGAGGCAGAGGTAGGAGGATCGCCGAGAGTTCGAGGCCACCCTGAGACTACATAGTGAATTCCAGGTCAGCCTGAGCCAGAGTGAGACCCTACCTTGAAAAACCAAAAAAAAAAAAAAAAAAAAAAAAGAAAGGGCTTATTTTGAGTTTTAGATGTTCTATGATGCCAGTGAAAAGATGGTAGAGCAGCAGTTGGACATCACCTCCTTGCCAACATCAGTTGGGTAGCAACAGCACGATAGTGAGATGAACTAACACTGGCAAGCTAGGGCCTAATAAGCCATCAGGATCCACACTCAGCAACATACCTCCTCCAGCAAGGCTCCACTTCCCAAATTGCCATCAACTGGGGATCAAGCATTCACAACATGTGAGTTTGTTAGTGATACATAATTCAAACCACCACACTTTGTAAGTTCAAATCCTACAACTATTTTTTTGTATGGTGTGTGTTTATGTGTGTGAGTGTAGGTACACCACGCCATATACATATGTGGAGGTCAGAGGACCACCGTGGATATCAGTCCTCATCTCCCATCTTTTTTTGAAGCAGGGTCTTTCTTTGTTCATTCCCATGCTTGGCAGGTTCCCTGGCCTATGAGATTTCAGTGAATTCTCTTGTCTGTCTCCCATCTCACAGCAGGTATGGTAGGATTACAGATGCCTACCATAGCATCCACAGTATCCAGCACTATGTGACTTCTGGGGATATAAACTCAGGTACTCACACTTGGGCAACATCCCTTTTATCCACTGAGTCATATCCCCAGCTCCACAAATCTTTTTTTTTTAAATACATACTATGTGTATGTCAGTCCCCTAGAGAGAAATTGCCAAACCCATAAAATGGAAACAGATGTGGCCCCATGCTGAAAGTGTGTTTCTGATGTGAGCTTCTGTTGTGTATTTAGCTTGCACCTGTGGATGATAACATTTCATCTCAATGTCCATCCCCAGCCCCTTCTTCCAGTCTGCATCAAACTGTCCTTAGTAGATGAATCATGTGTCACTGCTGTTTTTCTGCAGCTGCCTTAAAACCTGATTTTACACCATGGAATCCTCACTGTCAGAACAATACCCCGTAAATATGACTTAACTGCCTCCATGCTGAACCTGAAATTGTTGCCTCTCATCTTTATATTCATAGGAAAGGGGAAAACCTGTTTACTTTAAGTGACTGTGCTTGTACTCAGAGCCACAGGATAGAAAAGTGGCAGAATTTCTATACAAACTATAAGATGAAAAAAATGAGAGAACATCAACATCATTTTTTTTTAATGATGAGAATGGCCCACCCCTTGAGCAGTTTCTGTGCTTATTTCCCATGGAAGATGTAGGTCATCTGCAGCATAGTGGTGATGAATAAAGGTTAGCACCAAATCCCAAGTGAGTTTCTTTTCTCTTTTGTCCATTACACAGCTCACAAAGTGTCTCAAGTGGTAGGCAAAGGTGATTATGTAGACAATGTTGCATCAAAAGACAAACAATGCTAGCATGAGCTAAAGCTCTTAATGCCATACCAACAATAATCTTAAACTTCTTTGAAACATAGCTATGTCAAGTTTAGTTCAACTTTCTGTTTTTGTCCCATCATAACTCATATTACTCTCTCCCTCTCCCTCTCCCTCTCCCTCTCCCTCTCCCTCTCCCTCTCCCTCTCCCTCTCCCTCTCCCTCTCCCTCTCCCTCTCCCTCTCCCTCTCCCTCTCCCTCTCCCTCTCCCTCTCCCTCTCCCTCTCCCTCTCCCTCTCCCTCTCTCTCTCTCTCTCTTTCTTAAGCCCTAGCTGTCCTGGAACTCACTATGGTAGTCTCAGGGTGTCCTCGAAGTCATGCTGTTCCTTCTATCTCTGCCTCTCAAGTGGTAGGATTAAAGACATGAGCCACTATACCCTGCCTAATTCTTGTATTACTCTCTTAGCCATATATTTTATACTTTTTAGAAGTGAGAAGCTTGGGAATTCTAACTGTGCAAGTTTCCATGGAACGATATCTATATTACCTGAAGACATGAGTCTCACCTCTGCCAACCCCCAAAAGTTAAAACAGGACTGGATACGTTACTGAAAACCTCATAAACACTATTATTTCATTGTTCAGTTTTGATAGTTCTGTAGAGTGTTGGGTGTAAGGATGTAAGAGAAATCATAGTCAGGCTAGCATCTTGCTAGAACTTCCAGACTAAAAAGCATATAGGAATGAGACAGGGTTCTCAGTGGTCCTACATCTAGGTGCCTGAACACATATGGTATTAAAGGTCCCAAAGCAAGAAACAGAGCTGTGCTAAGTGAGTGTGTGGGAATGGACAGTTCCTTCAGAGGAAGTTAAAAATTAGACATTTTTCAAATCCAAAATTCTTACTCAGCCTATATAGATCAATTTCACTAGATATACATACACATACTGTGTATATGTATACATTTACAATATAGTATACATATTCTATATTTATATATTATACATATATATGAAATGTATATATATAATATCCATCATATATATATATATATATATATATATATATATATATATATATATATATATATGTGAATGACAGTGGAGGGCTCTTATTATGCTAAGGAGATTAATAATAGGAGAAAATACAATCCAGCAAAGTACTTCAATGTGAAAAATGTAAATCAAGTCAGTTGTGATCACAAACTGCTTATTGGCGTGTATTCATCTCATTTCTACCAGCCTAGACCCTGACATTCTAGTTGACTTCAGAATATCCTAAGACCTTGAACCATGGATGAAGGACATTTGTCTACCTAGGCTAAGGATCACCATTTTTGACATTTTGTAGCTAGAGGTTCTCACAAAAGCATAGTCTGTCAAGAAAAAAATAAAATAAAATAAAACTATGAGTAAAATCATGACAGACACCTAAGAGCTCCAGATGAGAAACAAAAGAACTTTCTACAACTGTACTTGGACTGTAGGATTAAAGGTGACTTAGAAATCTTTAGCTATGGCACTTAAAGTATTCAAGAGGAAGAGAAGTAAGACAGACAAAAATCATAGCACTACACTTTTTAGTGGGACTAGAGACTTCCCAAAAGGCCACACTCCCTCTATTAAATGTACGGCAAATGACTTCCAAACAGTTAAAATCAATTAGTTTGCTGGCTTCTGAGAATCTATTGTAACCTGTCCAGAGTAATAAAATCAGCAATGCATAGCATTCTTTTTCTCTATGAAGAACTTGAATAAATAAGACATTTATAAAAATAAGTGGAAAATCTGAAATGAATATCCCAAGAATTATGAAAAAAATAAGCTAAGAGAAATTGAATTTTCATTTGAGTCTCTAAGGGAGAGGTGGCAGTTTAGGATTTTATACATAATTTATAAGGAAAATTGTCCCATTCACTCAGGTATACATCATATCAGTTTGTGGGAAAGATTAAGCAAGCTGTGTTTTTCTTAATTGAAATCAAATGCACTTATGCAATAAAATGAATTCTGACTGAGAGGGAATGCAATAAGACATGTGACCAAAGATTCCATAAGTTGACATCAGAGTTTTGTTTTTAAACCATAAAACTTTGTTCTTACTTATTGACTGGGAAGAAGAAAAGACCCCGAAGCACAGTCCTACCTTGGACTAGCACATCCTTTCCTCCTTTCTCTCCATCTTAAGGCAAGCTGGCCACAGACATAGGCACATTGCTCAGTGGCTACCTGTTATGTGAACAGCATCATTAAGAGACTGCCTGGGCTGGGGATCGCTGCCTCCAAGAAGGCTGGCATACACAATTCAGTTCTTGCTATTTCTTACCCAAAAATCACCCTGTGGGTTGCAAATGCTTCCACACACATTGTGCTATTTTCTATTAAGGCATGGGTGACTCGTTGTGAACGTGTGAACATCAAATAAAGAGGATTCAGGAAGGCTGGGAAATCAAAAAGAGAACGAATCAGAGGGAAAAATGATACCTCAGATGTCAGGATTTTGCCAGCAGGACTCTGTGAGTCCTATTTGTCTGGAGAAGCCCTCCATTCTCTCTCTTCTCTTCAGGGAACAATGCTGATGCTTCTGGGACAATCTAAATTCCCTGGGGAGTAGTGGCATGCAGGCATAAACCTAAATTCCAGTCTTTGCGGCTGGTTTCCATGCTACTCAGTTCATGTACACTCAGTCTTGGCCACAGCATAACTGAAGAGTTACTTATCTATCCATCTTTAGTAACACATAGCAACTCCAACAAAACCATTTCTGCCAAGTAGCTCATGAATAATTCTAAAAAGAAAAGACAAGGGCTGGAGAGATGGCTTAGTAGTCAAGGCACTTGCCTGCAAAGCCTAAGGACCCATGTTTGACTCTCTAAATCCCTTGTAAGCCAGACACACAGGAGAGGCAAGCATAAGGTTGCATGTGCCCGTTTGGTGGTGCTATGAATTAGGTACTGTTATCATTTTCATTTTATGAATGAGGTATTGTTATAAACTATGTCTTTAACAATTTGAGTTGCTTTCTCAAAATCATACAGGTGGAAAGTTTGGCTTGAATATAGTTTTATTGACTCAACCTAAGACACTTTTAGAGTACGATCCCAAGATCATAATTTTGGCAAAGCAATGACATGTCAATAAACCTATGAAATGGATTTAATATAGTACTCTTGATTTTCTTCAGAGAATAGTCTTGTGGGTAGTATCACGTACACTTAATCAGTGAATTACATTCTCATTTCTTCTTTTGTTTTGAATTTTAAGAAAAGATTGCTATGTAACTCAGGCTGACCTTGAATTCACAGTTCTGTTGGCTCCACATTCTGAGTTCTGGCATTGCAGGAATGTACCACAACACCCTAGTTAGATTAAATATGTCTTAAAAATCAATTACCAGGGCCTGGTGGTACAAACTTCTAATCCCAGCCACCCACAAAATTCAGATAGGAAGATAACAAGTTCAATGCCTGCCTCAGGTATAAAGAAAGTTCAGGCCAGACTAGACCACTTAGCCAAAACGTTTATCAAAATAAAAAATAGAAAGAGGGGCTTGGGATATAACTCAGTCCTACAGTGTTTGCTTAATACATGTGAGGTTCTAGATTTAGTCACCAGTACTGAAAAACAAAATCGAGTCAACACATTTAATCAAATTTATAGAGGAGGTAGCAAGTGTTGCTTTATGTTCTACCTGAAGAAGGGGTTGAGGGGGACATTTTCATTTTGTTCAGAAACTCCCCTATGTCATGCAGTATTTCATCCTACTCTCCTTTGTAGTAAACCCTGCCTTTGTGAAGATAAACCACAAAATGTCAAATGCTAATTTGTTGGCTGTCTAGAAAAATGCCCCAAAATTGGGTGAAAATAAGAAATTCATCTTCATAGAAATAAACTGAAGAGACAAGGCTGGAAATTACCCAATTAATCCCATCAAAATATCTTGGCCATCATAAACACAAAGTGACTCCAGTGACCCCATGTAAACTCATTTATGGAGTTGGCTATTTCTCCTATAATGAAGTAAAGTGACTGAATTTATCTTTTCCCATCAATAACATTATTTAATACAATTAAAAACAAGATATGGAGAACATTTTACAGATATAATGGCAGTGGCTACATAGGGCCTAACATAACTTTTTTTTTCAAAGAATGATACCATGTGTGAAAGGGTCACGCAGAGGTGGTGAGGCAGGGAATCTTACTGAACATGACACTTAGGCTTACCCCGAGGAACTCTCTGAATTAGCTTACACAGGAACACTCTCTGATGTCAGCATATGCAACACATTCTAGATGCTTGGTTTTTCCCTTGTTAAATATGAAAACTGGGTAGCTACCATGCCACATGTATGTGATCTTAACTGTTCAGGAGACTGAGGAGTAGGATATGTGCATAATTTTGGACTCAGGAAGTAAAACTTTTCATGAATCTCTGATTAATGGTGACATGTCAGATTGGGCCTATTATTCAACTTAAAATTGTTGCAAAACTGTGCAGATCCATTTGGGAAGAATTAATAGTCCAAGTTGATAATTTTCAATGGGACAAGCTTTGCAACTAACATCTGAGTAATAACCAGAACATTCCCCTCTTTCTCCTTCTGCTTCCACCCATCCCCATCTGAGAAGTCACCATATTTTCCACCTTCTGAGGCTGCTTCATTAGCTCAGCCAGTGTTCATACTTGGCATTTATAGGACCTGTACTGAATGAATTCTGGTGTTTTCTTTTTCTTTTTCTTACTATTTTTTTAATTCTCTTTGCTGACATAATATCCCATTGTATGAATGTTCCATGATGTGTTTATCCATGCCACAGGGGGTGAACATTGGGTCTTATTGGAGGCTATTAATGATGGGGCTGCAACGGGCATACAATACATGTCTCTGTGAATGGACTTGAGCATACCTATTCTGAAAATTCAAAATTCATATTGTGCTATTTCTAAAGGGTTATTTTTTGGGGGTGCTTCAAGATCAAAGGATCTTGAAGATGCTACATGAGTACTCTGTCACTGACCACTTCCCCAGCCCATGTTATTTTAGTTTGTTGTTGCTGTTTATTTTAACAGTGTCCCATTTTGTATTCCAGGTTGGCCTTAAACTCACAATCTTCCTGCCTCTGCCTTCCAAATGTTGGGATTTTCAAGCATATAACACTACCCTAGGTTCCAAAACTTTCAAGCCCCAACATATGAAACAAGTGGAAATTTTCACACTTGACCTCATATGGTAGATACCAGCAAAAAGACAAGCACACTAAAAAATACTGTACAAAACACCTGTAAGTTATGTATAATAGGTGTTTATAAAACACAAGTTAATTTCATTATTAAACTTGGTTCCCATCCCCAAGATATCTCACATGCTAATCAAAAATACTTTCTTATTCCAACACTATTGTCCCAAATATTTAGAAAAGTGAGGTTTGCCCATATTTGTTGATATTTCTGTTACATTAACTATTAAATCATTTGGAATCATGACTATTCTAACCTTTCAGCCTTACCTCCAAACATGTATTCTTATCTTTGTCCTCTCTGTTTCTTAGCTGGTCTTAACTATCTCCTCGTTGATGTAAGATACAACAATGAACCCTAATCCTAATCCATCTCTCTGTTCATAATCTGTGTAATGTATGGAAGAAATAGTTACCTCTCCAAGACATAAGTGAGGTCATCCCTTACCACTACTTAAAACTCATCATAGTATCCTATTAAAATAAAGTATGTACTGTCTACCACATTCTGCAAGGCCCCATTACAATTGGTTCCTACTGCCATCTTGGGAAGGACTTTGAATTAACCCTTCTGTTTTGCTCGGTTTGACCTTCTTGCTAAGCATGTTATTCTATCTTGTAATAAATCTTGCCCAGAACCTTTAAATAGCAGAGCCCATTCCTTCATTTAGGATTTCTACCAATGATACTACCTCAGAGAGAGCTTCTGCACACCCCCATCTAAGCAAGCAACTTATTGCCACTCTCTGTCTAGATAAATGGAGCTCAAGCTGGAGAGATGGCTTAGCAGTTAAGGCATTTGCCCACAAGGCTAAAGAACCTGGGTTTGGTTCCCCAGGACCCACATAAGCCAGATGCATAAGGGGCACATGCATCTGGAGTTTGTTTGCAGTGGCTACAGGCCCTGGAATGCCCATTCTTTCTTTGTCTGTCTCTCCTCTATATTTCTCTCACTCTCTACTTGCAAGTAAATAAAAATTTTAAAAAACTCAGCTCACACAAATGTTTGATGGTTTTGTCATTGATGTCTTTTTTATTTATACTTTATAGAACTTTTATTGAGATATAATTGACATACCACAACACATCATCCACCATGTTAAAGTGTAGAAAATATTGAGTTCTAGCATGTTCACTAAGTTTGCAAATATCTAATTAATGTTGCCCAGGCCCCAAAGCACTTCTTCCATTAAGCAATCCTCCTTCTTCAGGTTCTACCCAGGCTCTGCAGTCACTAATCCACTTTCTATCTCAATGGACTTCGCTGTTCTGACATTGAATATAGGTAGAATCACATGCTATGCTCCTTTGCCTGACTCCTTTCAATTGATCCAGTGTTTTCAAAGCTCATCACAGACCATGTGTCAATACTGCCATCCTTTCATGTGCAAAATAACAATTTACTGTGTGATTACATCACATTTCATCCACCTATGGAGACATTTGGGATATTTCCTTTCTTTCATTGCTATTTCCCATACACTGCTGTTGTGAATGTTTGTTCATTATTTGTGTCAGTATATTCTTGTATTTCTCATGGGCATAGATCCAGCAGCCAAAAAGTGGCTTTTGATACTAGGACAGCATGCCATCTGTGTCTTTGAGAAGGGAAGTGGCTAGCCAAAACACAATAGATTTCCAAGCTCTTATGTAAGCCAAAACCGATTGCCTTTTACAGTTTATCTTAAAAATATGATGTCAAGCCAAGCTGGTGGTGTACACCTTGAATCCCAGCACTAGGGAGGCAGAGGTAAGAGGAATGCCATGAGTTTGAGGCCACCCTTAGAGTACATAGTGAATTCCAGGTCAGCCTGGAATAGAGCAAGACTGAATCTCAAAAAATAAAACAAAAACATATATATAGTCCGTTATATCTCAAGTGTCTAACAAAAACAAAGTTAAGTTAAAAGGTGGTTTTGTATTCTAGTTTTCATACTAAATAGTATTTACTTAAAATCATATTTTGATGGAAGTATTGGACTAACATACACAATAAAATTTGAATATAGGATCAGCTCATAAATAGAAATAAGTATTCAAGAGATGAAAATGCAGCTATGGCACTTCTTTCTGCAAGGGACCAGCTTTGCCGGAACCCTGGTGAAGGTTCTTGAGGGAATAGGTGAAGAAATTCCTCTGGGCCAAGCAAGTGATGCCCTTTCAGATATTCTGAGACAGTAGAGAAAATAAATGAAGCAAATGACCTTAAATATTTAGGCTGCTGCTTACATCAAAATTGGAGGCAAATGTTTTTATACTCAGAGCTATGGGAATTTATCTCCAAATCCTCTTAGAATCACATTTATCTCTCAGCAAGGTTGTTTAAGTCCATCTATGCAAAGACCCACACCCGCAGAACCAAGCCAATGGACCATCTAGCCCAAGATCTTGCCTCTGAGAGTAGCCAGTGTGGAAAAGTATGAAAAAAAAAAAACAAAAAAAAAAACCAGGCACAAGTCCTTTCTGAAATGCACCTAATTGTGTCATGTCAGGGCAGGGGGTTTGGAACAATCTCTTTAGTGCCCAGCTGGTGAGCTACTTCTGCCCTGAAGCAGGAATCCTGATGGCCCTTGTAAGTCCTGGCCCTGCAAGAATGACTACTGGCTCCTTTGCAAAGCACAATTTCCCTCCCCTGGAGTCTTTAGAAAGAAAGGTTGGATATTTACCACCCAACAAGTCTGCTGTGGCTCACATTACAGTGGACCATTAGTACTAATCCATTCGCAAGTGGGAAAATCTTCAGGGAACTGAGGAGTTTAAGGTGAAAGTAGAGATAATTTGCTGTTTCCTCAAAAGTATTTACTTTAGTTATACACCATCATTAATTTCTTTTTCAGGAAATTAGCCTTTGCATTCTGTGTTGCTAGCTATGTTCCCTTAAGCTTGGCTGGCATCTGTGTCTCACAAACAGCGAAGTGTGGGGGAAATTGAACCCTCTGTACTCCCCAGCTGACACAATGCCTATATTTCTAGGGTGTTGATAAAAGAAAAGCAAATTATTCATTCATTTATTCTTATATTAAAAATTTAGTACTATCAGCTAAGCTAGATCCTGAGAATACCGTGGTGAATAAGGCGGATCTGATGCTTATAGCTGCAGGGTTTCACACGCTGGTACAATGACAGGAAAAAAAAAAAATGTAAAGAGACAAACAAAAATATATATTTACAAATTGCTATACACTTTGTATAGGAAATAAGAAACACATAGAAATAGAAAATAATTTGCAGGTGAGGGGCAAACTTTAGAGTTTTCAACAGAGTCCAAAGATGCAGTAAGTAACTTCTACCAGACAGAACCATGTGCCAAGGTTCTGAGTCAACAGATGGATGAGAAGTGACTTCATCTATTAAGAATAACAGGAGAGGAGTATTGTGCTCAGTGACAAGCAGGTCCTGCATACTCAGATTTACATGTAGCAGGTGAAAGTTTGAATTTTACTTTTGTAACATGGATGCTCTCAACTCTTGAGACCATTATCGAATCAGTTAACAGTACTGAAAAGGTGCGTACAAAACAGGCATGTTTCTCTGGAACCAGTGGGTGGCTCACTCCTTGGATATGACTCCTCTGAAATCCTATGCGTGGCTTCACCATAGACACTACCAGGGATAATTGTGGAACTTGGGGGTTCACAGGGCTGTTCTTTCTGAGGTCCTGAGCTGTTACAAGGTTTGATTCAGTTTTCTACTTGGCATTAACTTTAAACCTACCAAAGTATAAACAATGTAGATAATCACTAATGTTCAGAGGGCTGAATGTTGTGCTATTTCCTGGGTCCAAAGTTTTGGCCACACAATTCCTTCCCTGTATCTTTCCTTCCTATCACAGCCACTTAACTCAAGCTATCCAATCCTGTTGAGCAAGTCTTTTCAACCTATGCAATCTGGCTCCCTCTGGAGTAATCATTTATGCTACACAAAACACATTGTGCTAGGCTTTGAATCTAGAAGTAATAGTGAAGTATCACATTGAAACAGACCCCAGGGTGGAGAAGAATTAAAGATACAGGTAGAAACTTCAGAGTCTAGAAGTTTGCCTGGTAAGGGGCAGAGCACAATCATTGTGATGGGAAGTACCAGGTCCTGGATAGTCACACGCTTCATATGCAACTTCTCATTTATGTCTTCCTGGAGTTCCGTGAAGTGTTTGGCACAAGAGGGAACAAGAGGGAACAAGAGGGAACTGAGGCCTAGAGATAAGATGTAGTAAGGTCAAGGTAGAACTTGGAAAGACTTTGGACTTGCATTTGCAACCCAAACCACTGGGCAGAGGCCTTGTTTGTTTGTATCCCTGCTACAGGGAAACAACTGGGGACAGGAAGTTGGTCGATCCCTGATACAAGAATAGCATGGCTGCAGCATTATGTATGACTTAGGTGTCATATTCCCCACAGATCTGTAAAAAAGATATCACATAGCCCAACCCTTCACAAAGGCAGGTGTCCATTCACAGTAATTGTAGATCACTGTGAGGAGCCCTGGGTTGTCTCAATATGCTCAGAAGTAAAGACAAAAGTCTCACACAAATGCTATGCATTCAAGTATTAGTGTCTGTTCAGAATTCAGAACAGTTTGTTGGACTGCGAAGAGAGAAAGATGCCAGTGCCCTATACAGTAGTTCACATGCCTAGAATAAGGTGAAATATTGCTGGCCAAAATGATGACATGAAGCAGATTGAGGTATATAGACTAGGAAATCTATGGGAGATTTAAAGTCATAGAACTCACACTGCCTAGGATAAGCAGTAGACATAGAATCAGGGCTGGGGCCTGAGGTGAATGGAGAGGAACATGGCTTCTACAATAATTTTTTACATACACATATATATTTGCTAATACCTTAGGGGAGGATATTAGATGCCTATGGCCCAGAACATATTAAAGGTATATATAACACATACAAACAGCCCATGTTTTCTTGCTCATGATTTGAATAATTGGGCTCTGCACTATTGTGCATGAATGAATATTGTAGTGAGAGAGGATAGAAAGACACTGAAAACAAGAGGGCATGAGAAGGAAAAGAAGCCCCCAGCTCTGGAAAGTTGTTTGAAGTCAGGAACTCCAGCACAATTAGTAAAATTTTCTATGAAGATTGCCTACATACAAACACACACTTAAGAAAATGTTCAACATCCCTAACCATCAGGGAAATGCAAATTAAAACAACTATGAGATTCCACTTTACCCCAGTAAGGATAGTAAACATTTAAAAAAAATCAAACGAGGGCTGGAGAGGTGAGTTATCAGTAAAGGCATTTGCCTGCAAAGCCAAAGGACCCTGGTTCAATTATCCAGGACCCACATAAGTCAGATGCACAAGGTGGCTTATGCATCTGGAGTTCGTTTGCAGTGGCTGGAAGCCCTGGCATGCCAATTCTCTCTTTCTCTGCCTCTTTCTCTCATAAATAAATAAACATATAAATAAATAAATAACATGTTTTTTAAGAAAACCAAATTAAAATAAATGCTGGTGAGGATATGGAGAAATAGGAACCCTCATTCACTGTTGGTGGGAAAGTAAGCTGGTACAACCACCATGGAAAGCAATATGGAAACTCCTCAAAAGGTTGTCTATAAAGTTACCAATAGACCCTGTTATTCCCCTACTGGGCACTTACCCTAAAAGCTTCAGAGAGATTTGATCAACCATGTTTATAGCTGCTCAATTCATAATAGCTAAGAACTGGAATCAACTCAGGTGCCCATCAGTGGATGAATGGATAACCAAGAAGTGGTATATCTACATGATAGAATTCTACTCAGCAGTTAGAAAAAATGACACAATGAAATTTGTAGAAAAATGGTCAAACTTGGAACAGATCATACTCAGTGAACTCACACAATCACAGAAATATGATTGCCACATGGTCTCACTCATTTGTGACACCTAACCTGGAACAGCCCCAGATGCTAACATACCTAACAGGCATCTCAATGCCTGGACAATAGGGAGGCTTGCGCTTGAGGGGAGGGTAAGGGCAGGAGAGGGGACACAAAACTGAGCCCAAATGGAATTGGTACCATAGAATCCTATATCCTGGAAGACAGGCTAAAAGGTTGAACTCTTATTAGGACCTGAGAGGGAGCATCTGAATTGAAGGGCTCTGGAGAGGGTGAGATAAAGCCTAACCTTAAATGTCTCCTGTTTCTGTTTCTTTCTTTTTTTTTTTCTTTCATTCTTTTTTCTATTTTATTTCTTATTCTTCTTTCTTTTCACTTGGCATTGGCCTGTAACTCCCAGAACCAGAATGCGGTTAACATCTACAATGAGCTGTTGATCAGAGAGTCCTACAAAGTTTCCCAAAACAAGACAGGCTTCTGTTAAAGCACTTGATTACCCACCAGAGGTTAATGGTAAGACCCTACTACTGAAAACACCATATGAGCTCAGAACATGGAGAGACCTGGCTGGAATCTGGAAGAGAGCCAGTCCCCAGACAGTAAGCCCGTCTAGTCCTAGAAGGCACTATATGGACTATTGGGGGAAAGTGTCCAACATCTGTCTGAACGACTTGAGGTCTAAGCTACTCAGATACAAGCAATCTGACATGATGCTCACACAAGTGCAATAGTGGGACACAGCCTTAATGGGTAACAAACTGGTCTTGGATTGGCTAATAGACCTGCTCAATAGAAAGGAATCCATATCTCCAGATGAGAAACTAGTCAGAATCATATCTACATAATGAGTTTGCATTCCACTGTGAAGCTCCCACTTATCTTGAGATACAAGAGGGCCTAAACCCATTAATTTCTCTCTAAAGTAATAATGGTTATACCTTTTAACCTGCGCTGTCACTCTCCATTGGAGAATCTGCTTTTCTTTTAGAGATGGAAGCAGGACTAGGCCCCAGATGAAACCATAGGAAATTGGGGAAATAAGCAAGAGTGCTCTTTTCTCAGTGAACCTGATATCAGCACAAGGGTGAAGGAGATAGACACTGAGGACACTCAACACCTACCAAACCAGAGATCCAGAGGCTCCTAAGAGCCCATCACTGAAGTAGACTTAAAATGAACCCAATGTGGCTCAGGGAATTTCACAGAAGAGTTGACAGACAGATTGTTACAGCTACAAGTTGGGACGTTATGCACATAGACATTGCCTATTCCCCATAACTAACAGTTGCCCCCACAATGCATGATCCACAATCCCCATGGGGCTGACTGGCATCCCCATTGAGGAGGGTGAGGTATGAGGGAAAAGATGGTAGTGACATGTTCTGTGTACTTACTGAGTATGTTCATAAGTAATAAAAATAAATAAATAAAAATGAAAAGCTGAAAGAAAAAATTCTCATAAGAGGATTTCAAGTCCAAATTAATTTCCTTTCTGATTTTTTTGCTCCCTTAAAAAAAAATTCAGGCCGGGTGTGGTGGCGCACCCCTTTAATCCCAGCACTTGTAAGGTAGAGGTAGGAAGATCACCAAGAGTTCCTGGCTATCCTGACACTACATAGTGAAATCCAGGTCAGCCTGGGCTAGAGCAAGAACTTCCCTCAAAAAAAAAAAAAAAAAAATCAGAATACGTCCTGCATTTAAAAAATCATTTAAAAATAATTAAAAGATTTTCTTTTCTACTTTGGCCTTGGTACCACCAACTTAAGTTCCCTCACTCACTCAAACACATATTCCCTTGCTGCGTAGTGAGACACTGCTCCAAGAAAAGGCCTGAGAGCGCAGCGGAGAAAGAGGCATTGCCTGTCTCTGAAGCCCCTCACAGGACACTTTATTTTATTTTTTATTTTTGGTCATGACAGTGACAAACAATATTTCATGACCACTCCAACAATCTCAGTTTGAGAATTTGCTCAAACATTTACTGAATGTGATCAGAACATGAGAACATCAAAACAGGAGCTTGACGGATACAGTTGGAATTTCCTGATCCTATCTTCCTTACTTCTTCATTTTTTGCCTAGCCTCTATAATATTTGTGTCTGTGTGCCTGGCCCTATAAATTAAAATGCAAGGAAAGGCATTATATAATAAAATATTAAAATCTTCAGGTTTTAGGAATCTAGGTCTTGAAAGAGAATATGGCATTATGCATCAGGATTTTTGATCAGTTAAAAAATACTAACCTCCACAAATAAGAAAATGCTTCCCTTACTTATCCTTACTTCCTAATAAAGTTAATTTGGTAGGCTTCATTTGTTCATTTGTATAGTCATTCAAATGCCTCTGTCTCTTTGCAGAACCAGCATATTACAAATTCAGGAAAGTGGTAGAGATGCTGGGAGATATGTGTTCTAGGCTGAGCCATTCTCCAAGCATTTGCACAGTAGTGAGGGCTGCAGATATACAAAGTGTTGAGAAGTAAATGCTTGTTCTAAGATCTGGCGCCCTGGAGATACTGAAGTCCATTGTGGGAAAGGAAGCCGGCCAACTAATATCCCTCAACTAAACCCCAGGAAAAGAACTGAGGATCAGGAAGAGCATGGAGACTTTGATAGTTATGAACTCTAAGACATCATTCCATTTCCTTTTGACACAGTATAATTTATAGTTACCCAGTGACCTCAAAGGAGGCTCTTCAATGGTTGAAAGTTGGAGTCAAGAACCATGTACCTACTTTTACCTTTCTATTTCTACACCATGAAACTTAATGAGGGAAACTCAAGACTTTGTGGAAGGTGAGAGGAAAAAGTGTCCAAAACAAGGAAGAAAAGCCCGGATGGTCATATCCGGCTGCAGCCCGTGTTGCTGAGGCACCAGCCATTATTTTTTTAATTTCTCATTGACAAGACAAAGCTTCCCTGAAGACTGAGATGTGGGATCTGCTATCTCCATTTTATTGGCTTCTTTGCCAAAAATAGAAAATCCAATAAAATGAAGACTTAAGTCAGTAGGGAAAGAAAACAGGACACCTGTACCCTGAGGACTGCAAAGCAGTGTTTGCCCCCAACACTGCTTCCCACGCCCACAGTGGCCTACAAGCTGCTTTTTCAGTAGCTGCAAAGATGGGTGATGTGTGTTTGAAAGAACCATAAGACAGAATGGAGAAGAGAAGGAGGGATAGAGACAAAGAAAAAGAGAGGAAGGGAGAAAGGAAGGAAGGGAGGAGGAGAGGGAGTCAGGAAGGGTTGGTTTGAAAAACGGTTCAAAATTCCATTTCAGGATTTTTGAGCTGCCCATCTCACAAAACAACAGCATGAGTCACCACTGTAAGACCACACTTACACCATAAAGTATGGAGGGAAGTAGATGGCTTCATCAAGCTTTGTCCCTAGCTAGTCTCCTTAAACCACCACTAGACCTTGGTCACAAACCCCTGCCCTGTGAAACATTAGCTTCTCAAACCCCTGTAGTTTTCAAATGCCCTTTCTCTCTTCTCCACTTTATTCAGGATGTTCCCTTTGCCAAGACCCTATTCCTCCCTCTGCATGGAGGCAGACTTATATTTGACCCAGAAGTATGGAGTGATGAATGACTGAAGATGGAGGGTGCACATAGGACAATCCACTTCTCTTTTGAAATTGTCCACGGTCTCATTGTCATCTTTTGACACAGCATGAATGGTCTGTGAGCCAGAGTAATAAAGGGAAGGCTGGAGAGGGCTTGTGTGGCAAGTCAATGAAATTCTTGATATTAAGGTGAGCCCCAAAGCAGACACCATGATGGCCTGCCACCTTATTTGACAACTCCTCCACAACACACCACCATGATTAGATATGCCACTGTTTAATCATATCTGACATGGGGTGGTGTATGGCTATTAAAAAAAATGGTCTTCTCTGTTCCTCCAAACATTCTGCAAGTCTTTCCCTAGAGCCTTGCTGACTGCTTCTTTAATAATACTCTACTTCCTAGGACAGTGCATACTCCTGATCAGATAGTTTCTGTGAATTACCCAGTGGAGATTTCAGTGAATTTTTACCCAGAAATATCTAGGGGAGATAGCAGTGGGACAGGGTCATAAAGCTTTAGGAAAAGTGTTCACTAAAATTGATACAGATAGCCACATGTGATGGTGCATGTCTTTAATCCCAGCAGAGGCTTAGATAGGGGATCACCATGAGTTTAAGGCCAGCCTGGAGTACAAAATGAGTTCCAGGTTCGCCTGGGCTACAGTAAGATCTTGCCTAGAAGAAACAACAACAAAAATATTGAAAAGAACTTCTGAACCCTTAATTTGATTATTCTTCTTTTCTGTTAAGCTAGCACACCTGATGAACAGACCCTCAAAACAATGAACCTGTTTTATTTGGATTTTGCATCACTTGCCTTTTCTCTGGTCTATTAATCCTTTATATTCTGACTCTATGTTCCATTAATCCCTGACCTCTTTCTTTCCTTCTCCTCTCAAATACTTACAAATCCACCTATTTCTTCTTTCTCCCTCCTTTCACAGTTTTGTATCAGAAGTCCAACCCTAGGTGAACCTAACAACATTTGCTCTTCTTAGTACCTCTTATGAATCAGAGGACTTGGACAATGAGGCTCCACGAGAGCCTGATACAGCCTGACCCAGTACTCAGTAGACTCCAGTGCTCACCACGCATCCCTGCCTGAGAGGAAGTTGAGCCTCTTGTATCTGTCGCATCTTCTGGCACATTGGCCTAATAGCCCCCTGTTCTTTATGAAGAAAATCAGGAAGGTATCAATCTAGATTTTCTACATGTTTATACATCCACACCCCTTAACTGGCCAGTAGGAAATCTTTACTTCTCATTGTTCCTCTTCCCAGACTGCACTCTCTACTGTTTCTCTAGAGCATCTCTGCAAATGCTCCAGTGCAAGCCCCTGACCTTTTCTAAGGCTTTATACTCTCTTCTCTATTTAAACTTTTTGTTCAAGGACTTGTTCACATTTTTCATATAAACATGGTGCTTAAGATGAAAGTAAAACAACATAAAATCAATCGTGTCCTTTTCTTTCAAGTCTGTTCACAAAATGGTGCTTCTTTGGCACTTTTCTCTTTTAGTATCCACTCTAGTGTGTTTTCCTTCCCATGGTTGTGCTGATTCATCCCACTGCCATGGTGACAATACTCAACATGGGTCCTTCCCACGTCGCTTCTTCCCTGACCTTCCAGACAGCATTTCCCTATTTTCCTTCCACTTGCCTCCTTAGCAGCTGCTCCTCAGTCTTTGTAGTCCCTCTGCCCCTTGAGAGCTGAATGTCAGAGCTATGGGAGGCCTTACCCACTGCTTTCTATTTTTTTTCCAGATCCTGTTCATTTATCCCTATGGCCCTGATTAACACTTGACATTTTGATACTTCCCAGAATGACATTCTTATTATGGACTTCACTGACTTTTTAAGATTCTAAATATCTTCAAGAAACACACTGTTCACGCATAGTGAAAACATTGTCCTAACATTTTTCCTTGAAATTTCAATCTTATCTTTTCAATTTCAGTCTGACCTTGTCTAAGGCAAGGTATTTTCTGAGCATCTTTAACATGCATTGTGTGTTGACATCCAGGAAAGAAAGAATAATGCCTAAGAACCCAGGTTCTATTTCCCAAGACCCACATAAGCCAGCTGCATAAGGTGGTCCATAAGTCTGGAGTTTGTTTGCAGCAGCTAAAAACCCTGGCATGCCTACTCTCTCTCTCTCTCACCCTCTCTCTCTCTCTCTCTCAGCCTCCTTCTTTCTCCCTCTCTCAAATAAATAAGTAAATTCAAATAATAAAATAAAATAAATAATCACAGGTAAATGAGGAACTAACTAGAGCAGAGTGAAGTTTCTTCAGGTATGTTACAGCTCCTCCAAAGACAGTGTTCTGAGCCATTACAGTCTGATTTTCTAGCTCATGACTCCATGGCTCCATTGCTCATAGGCTGTTTGCCCCACAATCATGAATTCTCCATAATGAAGGACAACAGACTGAAATGATATCGTGTCTCAGTTCCTTTGTAGAGTTCAAGTGAACTGTGCCTGCCAGGGTAAGGATGCTATCCCCTGAGAGGGACAATGAATCAAGAAAGCACATAGGTCTGGAGAGATGGCTTAGCAGTTAAGCACTAGCCTGTGAAGCCTAAGGACCCTGGTTAAGGCTTGATTCCCCAGGACCCATGTTAGCCAGGTTCACAAGGGGCTCACACGTCTGGAGTTTGTTTGCAGTGGCTGGAGGCCCTGGCGTGCCCATTCTCTCTCTTTCTCTCTCTCTATCTGCTTCTTTCTCTGTCTGTGACTTTCAAATAAATAAATAAAAATAAACAAAAAAATTAAAAAAGAAAGTACATAGGTCATTTTGGAAGTTTTCCATCCATAACCCAAATTCCCATATTGAGATTAGGGTTTTTATCCAGCTGAATATGCAGTTTACTCACTGGTGCTTAAAGAGATCTGATCACTAACTGGCTCACTCCACAGGCAATGCAGGGGATGACTTCCTCTACCTCCCTCCCCTGCAGCCCCTGAGAGGCAGCCCTGCCCCTTTTGAATGACCTTCTGTAAATTATTCCTCTTTCAAAATTCAAAATAGTTATTGTGTCTAGATTTATTCTCAATGAAGATATGACAAGGGGCACATGAACTTTTCTTTGATATGATACCCATCAAGATCACACTCTTTAAAGTTTATTGACCAGCTAGCCTCTGTCACATTCACAATTGCATTATGATTTACTTTCAAATAATTCAAATACCAAAGAAGCTGTTTTGTTTCTGGATGTACATTTATAGACATATTTTTAAAAATGCATATGTATGAAAGAATGGATTTCAAGCAGTATATGCTTTAAAATGTGTGAATGAAGCATATGTTCACACAATTATTCAAAAGGCTAAACATGAGCACCTTTAATTAAAAGTGTCAGACTTCCCAATGACAGCACCTTTGTATGGACATTGGTGGTAAAATACATACTTAGGCATCTTTTATACCCTCCCAGAAATCCAAAATACTAGCCACAGCACCACTACTCAGTTAGTAACACTATCTCCCCGAGATGACAGATGGTAGTTAAACCAATATGTAAATTTCATCTTAGAGGCATGGATTGCTGTTTCTTCATATGTAGATAGTAGTTGTGTTTGATGTTTAACTGTGTTTCTCTCTCTCTCTCTTTCATTCTCTCTCTCTCTTCCCCCATTTGCTTATTATTTCCCCACAGATAACCAGAGGATAGATATTTGCCGTCAAGATAGCTCATGCCTTCAGTAACTCAGCGAGGTAGTTTGTGTGATGCCCATGATTCCATTTGTCACTGGATCCTTTATGAGAGAACAGGAGATACAGCTTTGCCTCATTTTTCATTTCCATTATCTCTGAGATTTCAGCCTTCAGCTGCTCTGTTTCCCTGTACTGCAACCGGAGCTGACATTATCAGAACACCACCTGCTACCCCACTGCTGCCGAAGCTCTGTCAGTTGCTCTGGGAGGAACAGCTAGGAACCCCCTCTGGAGTGCACTAGGAGGGCCACAGAGAGAAAATGGACCATGCATGACAGCTAGCTGAATAATTCCAGGGGAGCAGTCCTGCATGTGTGAAGAGCTTTTAACTTTGGGAAGCACTTTTCCATCAGTACTTCCTTGGGTCTCAGGAGGAACCTGCCAGACTACAGGGTTGGAAAAACTATCCACAAGTTCAGTTACATGGAAAATAACCTCTACAGTCCCAGAAGTCAGATACACTTGGACTGTGGTGTGGAGATCTAGTCAGTGAGCCAATAATGGGGACCTCAGACTGAAGATGAGCATGGAAAGGTGAAGGTTGTCTGTGAAGCAACAAGGAAGGAGCACTGAACTGCTGTGGTTTAGTAATAATGCATGATTCCCAGAGTAAAGGACAGAAGCTGACAGGACTAAGGGAAAAGGAGCCCAAACAGGCCACCAGGGGATTGGTTGCTTCATGCATTCTGAGGAAGAGGGGGAATTGATGGCTCAGTACAGTTCTAATGAACTTTTTGCTCTTGCCTCTACAGAGTTCACTGCTTCATGGTAGACCCTGGAGAATGTGTCATTGGCTTGCAGATGGCACTCACTCTTCCTTTGATTTTGGAAGGTCGCTCCTCCTTGCACATAGCTTCCTGGATTAGATAATCTTGTTAATTGTGAAGACTGTAACTGCAGGTCTGTATCAGAGTGCTGGAGGATGATGTCGGATTTTTACCTGTCCTAGGCTTAGTAACCTTTTCTTTTTCTTTTAGTTTCTCTTCCCACTCACTGTCTACTGACTCATTTTGGGTTGTTATTGCCCAGTTGCTCACTACTGAGTGGTCATTGAATATCAATATTGTTAATAATAAGATCATAACTCTGAGCCTATCAGGACTAAGGCTCTGTACCATCCTTGTTACTCTTTGAATGGTCATGGGAATCTGTAGTTCAGTGCTGAGCATCTTCTAGATGTTCTAATGTTGACTGCCTAGGAACCAGCTCATCTACCTCAACTTCACATATGATCTTCTTGTCTTTCTGCACTGTAACATTTTGACTAAACACAGGAAAGCATTCTATATTTTGTAGATCTCTAAAGCGGGAATCTTGCTTAGAATGTCCTTTTACAATAACCATTTACCTACTATAGTTGAGCATATTTCAGTCATCCTTACCAATATTTATTTGAACTAAATGGCACCTAGAACTTGATTTCTTATCTTTTCTCCATACTTTTCAGTCTTCTAAAACCAAAGATGGTTGTATTATATAAACTTGGAGGCTGTTGAAAAGTGATCTCAATTTAATTTACATTGTACTTCTGTTTTAAGAAAAATGTAATACAAATAGTCATGTCTACCCTATAGCCCATGGGCAACATATGTCCAACTAAGAATGTTGCCCAGCATATTTGTATATGACAACTTCATGTCACAATGACAAAAAAGTTTCTATACCAAATAGGTTAGGCCATGAAATAGATAAAATTAATCTTATCAAAAGACGTATCAAGGGTCTATACTATGGAAACATGAGAAACCTACACTGTAAGCAGAAATAGGTTAAACCTACACTAAGACCTGTGTTTTTGGTTTAAGTGCTCACATGTCTTAACATCTTTATGTTTCTATGACATAAATACCACAGAGCAGCCTATATAAAGTAGAAAATTATTTCTTACAGGTTGGGGAGTGGCATAGCCAACAGAATCAGGGCATTCTGGCAGAATGGAGCTATTATAAGGGCATAAAACTGGTTCAAACTTGACTCTCTGGTGTCTTTACATGACAAGAGGAAGAAAGGCATTCTTTTAGCATATTATACATAAGGTCACTAATATTTTTCATAAGGGCTTTACCATCATGATCTAAACAACTCTCTAAACCTTCATCTTCTAACACCACATTGGGAGTGAGGATATTGCCATATGAACTTTTAAAAGGACACATACATTATATGAATAGCACCAGACTTTAGTTTTATGCTCTTAACACTTTCCTTCACTTAAGTGCAATAGTTCCATTATCACACATGTTGTTATCCATTGCACAGGATAAAACTTATGATTAATTATGGCTTGATACAGTCCAGATACTAAAGATATGTGTTGGCTTACCACAGAAAAGGCTTAAAAGGAATGATTCTTAAATGTAGTGTTTTGCCAGGTGTTGAGTATGAGGAGTGAGGATGAAAGAGACATGTACAGATGCTTTGGCACCCGTGATAAGACAAGAGAAAGGCAGAAGAAAAACTGAGCATGGAAGAGCTATAATGGAGTTCTCCTGTAAAACAAGCACCACCACGAGAGTCTCCTCTCTGTGCCACCTTCACCCCACTTTATGCCTGAATCGGATGGAAATCTTAATTACCAATGTGTCCCATTCATACTCTCCAATTTCTCCATCCAAAGTCATCCTTGAGTTTTTCTTGAAACTTCTGATAAGTTTAGAACTAAACTGTTGTACTGAGAAGTGAATTTCCTCAAATGTGAAATACTACAGATAATGTTTGGTGGTTCACAAGTTCCCAAATAAAACTGAATTACATGGTGACAGAGTTATTTCCTTTTCAATTCTCTTCTGATCCTTATGTTGGCATCAAGGACAAATTCTAAGTCTAGAATTGTACACTTTTAGCTCCCTTCTAACACTTGTTTTGCTCCTTTGGTTAAAAAAAAAAATTACAGGGCTGGGAAGATGTCTCAGTGAGTTAGGGTTCTCGCTGTGAAAGCATGAAGTTCTAAGTCCAATTACCAGTACTACGCTTTAATAATAATAAAAAAGAACAGGCAGGGATGCCATGCCTGAAACTGTACTATTGATGGAGGCAGAAACAGGAGGATCGCTAATTTCCTAATCTAATAAAAAATCAACAAGAATTTTGGGTTCAGTGAAAGACTCCATATAATGGAAATGAGGCAAAAGAGCAATAGAAAGAGATATGTTGTGATTTATTCTGGCCTTACTACTTTGTGAGCCCAGGGCAAGCACCTGGGAGAGAGAGAGAGAGAGAGAGAGAGAGAGAGTCAAAATGAATAAAACTGAAAAAGAAAATAAACACTTGAAAGGCTTAGAGCCTTTAACAGGTAATGGTATATTCTTAGAAATCATTCATGTTTAGTTGTAATAGAGTTTAAATATATATTAAGAATAGAGAATGGGTTTGAAGGAAATAATATTAAGTAATTGATGGCACAGGTGACGTGGGGGGATAGACATAAGAGAAATGTTGACATTGACATGTAAGTAACGTGTTTCAACCTTGGGTTTCGGTTATAACCACAACCTCTCCATGGGGCAGAACCCTCTTCCTGGCCTTCCCTGACCATTCTGCCACCCTTTGGCCCCAAACTCTCATTCAGCTGAGAAGCTCCTTGATTGACTTGACAATAAGTACACAGCCCTCTGGTCTGCATGCCTTTATGGCCATGCAACAAGTCCCACTAAAAGCTCAGATATACAGAAGGGGATGAGCAATTTGGTAGGGGGAAGCCAACAGCCTTTGTCTTTAACATGGGAAAGTAGCACAGGTGAAAGGGAAAGCCCGACAACTCAGGATCCAGGATGCGTGGCTTCTAGCCCCTCCCAGTGCTCTGAAAGACAGCAGAAACAGAGAAGCCCCTGACCATGGATTTGGGGAATTGTTTCCTCAAAATGAAATGTCATCTTCTTTTCATTTTCCTTACTCTCATATAACCACCCCCCACCCACCCACACACACTGCAGCTGGGTGTCAAGTCTTTGTAACACAGAAAGACCTTGTTGGGTTTGAATGTTGTTTCTGAATAGAGTATAAGGAAACATAAAATGTAAGTGAATCAAGCCCTCAGCTAGCATTTAATTGATAAGAACTAAAGCTAATATTAGATAACAAATAAATGGTCTGTTGCACCAGCATTTAATTAAACACCAAATTAATGCAGTAGTGACCTACTGGAACTAACAGCCAGGAATGTTTTACTGCATTCAAGCATCTGGACACTTTCACCTACCCATCCCCTCCTCCTTCCCCTGCCTCCACGGACAGATACATTAAAAAGAAATACAGCCACTCATATCCCATGTCCTCATGGGTTCATGTCCTAGTGCACCATGCATAATAATCTACCTTGCCTAAGGAAGCTTGATGGTTTAGCTGACTGTCCCCATACTCTGCCCCACTGCATGCCCTACATTTCCATATTTGGGTCTATTTGAAACCCAAGTTTTGTAACCCTTCACTGATCACACACTGCCTTGAAGATTAATTGCAGACAGTATTTCAGATAATGGTTTCCAGGCAAAGCATGAAGAAGAGTTGAGGAATCAATGTGGCTTTGTCTGGACCTGACCAGGTGCTTCGGTCACACAGTAAAACACATAATGGGTAAAGGAGATGAACTCCACTCAGCTCTACTCCACTCACTTCTGCTGGTCTCCATGTGGCTCACCTGAGCATGCTCATACTGAGGCCATGTTTGAGCAGAGACCACAGACTTTGATGACGATGTTCCTTCTTTCCTTTGTCCAGGAGACTACCATCTCCTGCTGGCCATAATGCTAGTGCCTTTTTAGCATCTTCTGAGGATCTCTGGCTTTTTAGTGGTGACATAATCTCCATCTAGGATATTTTCATCCATCTAGGACTGTATGCTAGATGAAGGCAATTTAGAACAGTTCTGCAGAACTCCTGAGCCCCAAGTGACCCAATTCCTCCCCGTCTGAGGTTTGAGGGAGCCCCTCACAGTGTCTGGCATATGTCATGAACTTACCCATGTGGAGAATCCAGCTATAATCCTGGACTTGAATCGTTCTTGCATAGAATGTCTCTAATAAGTATGGAGTTATTGTTTTTGCAAGCCAGCCCTTTCCCCTCTCTAATATGATCAAAATTCCTAACATGAAACACTAGTAAGGACAGTACAAACAATGTATGTCTACACCTACATTTATAGATGATAGATAGATAGAAAGATAGATAGATAGATAGATAGACAGACAGACAGATAGATAGATAGATAGATGATAGATAGAAAGACAGCCAGATAGATAGATAGATAGATAGACAGACAGACACACATTTTGTAATAATACATAACTATGCATTCAGATATAGATATAGACTCAACAGGTTTTAGAGTTGCTGTTTTGGAGACAGCATCCCAACATTGGCCTGGAAACTGTGATTCTCCTGCTTCAACCCCTTGAGCACTGGGATTATAGGCATACACCAGCATGGCCAGTGAGAGCTAGATTTATTTTTCCCCCTACAGGCTCCTCCTATCTACTCCATCATAAGTCATTCATTTTCCATCATAATGCCTCTTCCAGTTCTCCTTTCGCCAGCTCCCCTCTCATTCTTCTCCTTGGAATCATCTCTTCACTTCTTGGGACTCCTCATGCTATACCTCTTCAAACAAAAAGACTGAACGTGAACAGTAACATCAGTGAATTTTCATTTTACAAGGAGACGGAGAGGGGTAGACCCCAATGGTAGAGTTCCTTGAAAAATTCAAAGAAACAGGCAGGGAATGTCAGAGATCTGGGAGAAAATCACCTAGCATCTCAACACTATCATAAATATTGCTGTCTGTAAGTAGAAGGGTTAATTGTAGATGCATGATAGAGACATGGGAAGCCTACATCTTTAGCACCATTGGCTCAGAGGGGATGTATGAAGTCATAGTGGCTTAATAATATTAACATTGATCTTCCTCAGGACACTGTGCATGTTTAGACACTTTTCTAAATTTGGTGAAATGTTTTATAACAGTATTTCACTATAATCTTTCTGGACATATGTTCAGGTCTTGTTTTCTTATTGAGGCTTAGCTTAATGAAAGTGTCTAGAGTAGGCCTTTAAGTTTCCAAAAATCATTCCTAACATCAATGGTGTAGTATTCTTTCCTCTTACCTTTGTAAAATAATTTGGGAAGCTATTATTGCCCCTTTTGAAATAGATGTCTGAATCTAGAGATATTTTAAAAAATCCCACAGTACTTCAGGGTTGGGCCAGAGAAGAAACGACTTCCATCCAAGGTGCTTTATCATGATATTTCATTGTCCCTTGGCCCCAAAGGATTCTAGGCATGCTGTTGCAATAAACTAGCTGGGAAAAGGCAACCATGTAATAAATTTTTCAATAAATAAAGCGATATTAAATTGTTGCCTCTAATTTTTGTTCTTCAGTCATATGTTTTATCCCAGGGTAGCAAATTGTTTACAAGCAATTATAGTAATTAAGCATAAATACACCCCAGTGAGGAAGATATTATCATGCACTCTTTAACAGATGGGAAAGCAGAAGTGGAAGAATCCAGAATGACCTACAAAAGGCCAAACAGTGTGTCTGCAGCAATGCTGACGAAGACAGCCTCAGGACCACAAGTACCTCAAGTTTGTCTTCAGGCTTACAGATGGTCTAATCACTTTAAAGAAGTCTTGACATTTTATGCAAAGGAAAGGATTGTGAAATATGAGGCTGATGATACTTCAGGAAAGATACCAGAAGTAACAGCTACCAGAAGGGATAGGGTCTGAGAGGTAGGATGTGGCCACATGATGCCTCATGGTGTTTGAAACAAAGTCGAGAACATTCTAAATCTCACTGGGTTTAGCAGCAGAGATGCTACATGGAAGATGAAAGGGATACCCTGAAAAACAAAGTAGTCCAGGTTTTCTTTTCTCTCTTTTTTTTTCCAGTTTTTCATTTTCAGAATAAGCCCAGGTTCATAAAATGAAGATGGCTGAACCATAGTTCAAGGCAATATGCTCATGATGAAGGTGCCATTCCAAAGGGCACTAGAATTTGTGAGTCGAATACATCATTCCATTAATATTAGGAAAATTACATCCTGGGGCAAATGGTGAGAGACAAGAGGGCTAACTCCCCATGCTGCATTTTCTGCCCATTATCACATTTGACAAGCAGCTTGAATTCAAGCAGAAAGTAGAAAATCAAATAGAGTAAGACAGGAATGAAACTATCATGTTCAGAGTTAACAAAACAAATGTGGAATGAGAAGTCAGGCAGGTAGGTCATTCCTGAAATCCAATGCAGTGAAGCCAAGACCAAATCTTGTTTGATTGTTCTCTTTAATCATTTGGGAAATGTTTTAACTCAGTTGTTATCACTTATCAGTGTAAGATGGAAGTGATCTGCTGTGGCACAGGGGGACTTGAAAGACTCCACCAGATAACTTCACAAAGTTGTGTGCATAGGACAGAAGTATACAGACTCAGACTCCTGTTTATGCACAGTTACTTATGGAATTGTTTTTCTTGTTTCCATGAAAGCTTGTAAGGTAACAACATACTAACAAGAAGGAGAGTGACATGAGAGAAAGAAAGAGATGAACAAGACTGAGAAAGAAACAGAAACACTTTTTTATTAGACAAAGCAACTGGCCTGTATCCACCTGCCCATCATCTCAGAGAAAAAGCTGTGTATATCTATCATATCCAGTTATCTTCATTTTCTTCAAAAATGACAAGAGGATATGAAGTAGGGTGTTACCTACTTGGAGAAATTCTTTATCCAAATATGTTTCAACCAGTAGTGAAACAAGGGTATAATTTCATGACCCACAATAAAGTACTTTTAGTTGGTTTCAGTAGATACCTAAAAAGCGTGTTGAAGGAAAAATTTAAAAGTCAGATGAAATTCACAATTTAAGGTCTTAATATTGGTGATAATTACTCAGAACATTTAGAATTGTATTCTTGTTTCAGCATTTTAAACGTTAGCTTTTCTCTCTGTCTAGCATTATGTGGGGTATATTTCTACATGCTACCAGAACATAAAATTGTACTGGCCATAAGAAAAAGAATAGAGACAGCTAAACCAAACTACAGAGCCTGCCCCCAATAGAAAACATTCAGAATCCACAGTCAGTATTTAAATGTTAAGTAGAAATGGTTCCAAAGATAAAGATATATATATATAGATAGATAGATATAGATATAGATATAGATATAGATATAGATTAGATATGTATATGTATATGTATATATCAGGGCTGAAAATCAGGATGATCAGAACACTGCAATTCAACTCCTTACTCCTTGAATTATTATTTTATTATTTTGTTGGCATGTAACTATGGCCTTTTGATTCAGCAATATGTATTCCACTTAAATTCAACCACCTTGAATGAAGTAAGTGGATGAAGTTGTATGTATAGGACAGAAAATGTTCTAGACATTCATCTATAGAGCTGTGTATGGGATTGATCATTTCTATGAAAACTTATAAGTAACTACATAGTGACTAGAAAGGGAGAAGTGAGGGGAGAAGAGAGGGTAACTGTTCTGTATCCATCATGCACTTAAATCATATCTTTGTTCTGTTTACATCAGGCAGTTGAAAATCTGATGTTTTAAATGTGAAAGGTTCCTAGACCATCTTAGAGTATTCAGCCTCCACCTTGTATGTGACATAGCAGTTCGCATTTGGTTGTGCCCATGATGTGAATCATATAATATTGCCCAGTACCCAGCAGGGGCACAATAGGCCTTAGAGCATTTCCACTAGGAGTCCAGGGTTGGGGATGACTTTGATTTCCAAATCACACCTTTCTTTACAAATCTCTTCTGGGTAAAAGTTCATCTTCTATCCAGCATGGGATGCTGTTCCAGATAGCATGCTTTCTTTCACCTTTGAACACAAATGGCCGGTGAGTGATGGCATGACTGCCTTCCAACTTACTAGCAATGAACAGGCCCTCAGGAAGCAATTACAAATCCTTGTGGTCAGCAGGTGAGCTATAGCTCCTATTCCTGGCCTGTATTTCAACAATATGACCAAGCATCCCTCTTCCAGAGAGCCCTTCACCTACTGCCCAGTAAAGGGAATATCGAACAGCCACCCAGTGGATGAATCTCTAAATTTTCAATGACATTTGAGCAAAGTCATAGCTGACCCCATGCAAGTATTCTAAAGCCCATATTCTAGTTCATGGGTTAGTCAGCCAGATTTACAGGATCTCAAGTCCCTCCTGTAGTTCCCCAGATTTTCTCAATCTTTAAAACCATTAGTATCACACAGTGACACCATATACTTTCAGAGCAAGTGGGAAAACAATCTCTGTAACAAGCTCTGAAACCGTTTCTCCAAACCTCCCCCTTTGACATTTGGAGGATTGAGATGGCTTAGGACAGGTGCCACTGGCTGGATAATTATGAAGCTTTAATTGATTTATCTCTAAGCCAGCTGCCACATCTTCCTTTCTTGCTCAATATCTTAAATTTCACTTGCACTCCTTCTGCCCTAAGCACTAATACTGTTGCTTTAGGAAACTAAAAATTAATGTTTTATCAGGAAAGCAATAGTGTTTGTTATTTTTTGTTTTATTTTTGTTAATGATTGGTTATGTATATGAAAAATAAATAAAACTCACCTTTACTCTTTCTTCAATTAATCACATTTCCATCTTGTTTTTGCATGTGTTAATATATGTATTGTGGGGTGTGTGTGTGTGTGTATGGCACACGCGTGTGTGTGCTGGTGTGTACAAATGTGCGGCACATGGAGCCAGAAGCCAGTGGTAGGTGTCCTCTGCTGTCGCTCCTGTGCTTGTTTCGTGAGATGGAGGCACTCACTGAGCCCAGAGCGCTGGGTGAACAATGACCCTCAGAAATTCCCCAGTCTGCTTCCCACAGAACTGGGGTTACAAGCATGTGTGGGCACACCCAGAAATTTTTTGCATGTGTGCTAGGGATCAAATCTAAGTGAATCAGGGCCTCTTAAGCCCTCATGCTTGAGTGGCAAGTGCTCTTACCTGCTAAACCAGCTCCCTCGCCCCTGTATCTTCCTCTTTAAAACATGAAACTCAGATGCACTTAAGACTATAGATCTGTCATAGTTTTAGGAGCTCTTCCTTCCACCCAAGCTATGATGTAGGAGATATCAACCTGATCTTCAGTCATTAGTCAACTCCTGAGGTGATCTGAGAATAAATGTTTCCCTGGGATATGAAATACTGGTCAGGAGTCCTTATTGCCTAAAAGGATGGATTTTGTTTCTATGTGGATTCATGAGGACTAGTCCCATGGTGTCATGTTGAGACATATCATGTGAGAAAATGGGCCAAAAATACATAGCACAGCCAATGGTCATCTTCATAACATGACCAGTTGGTGCCCTCCCTCCACTGCATGCTGTGAGATTTGCTGCTCAGTAGGGCATCCAGTCCTCTCATGATTTTGTTCCTGCCCATTGTAGTCTTCAAACTCAAGATCCCTTGACACTCCAGCAGAAATACCAGCTTCACCTACGACATTATTTCAACATCCCTCAACACCCCAGCTCCCTACTGACCACGTTGTTTTTCTGATCTCTATAACAATGAGCTGCACTTTCAGTCTGGAATTTTCTGAATAGAAAGTGATAGTGCAAAGGGGGTGATGTTTGTATATTTTTTCATGATTTGCACTTCTTTAATAAACAAAAATGAAGCATGGGCCTATTTGTTTTATATCAAGGAATACCGAAGAGGTTTTTATTTCATAAAGGATGGGCCACCTGCATCATCTGAATTTATAATAAAATAAGTAAGTCTTTTTTGTGTTTGTTTTTTTAAGATAAGGTCTCATGCTAGCCCATCCTGACCTGGAATTCACTATGAAGTTTCAGAATGGTCTTGAACTTATGGCAATCCTACCTTGGCCTCCCAAGTAATGAGATTGAAGATGTGCACCACCATGCCCAGCTAAGAAGTAAGTTCTTAATAAAATGTTTCCTAAATATACATATCAAAATAAGAGGTTTCAATTTAGAGTACAGAAAGTTATTTGAATGAAATTAAAATATACACATAGAAGATCATTAAACAACTATTTCTTATAAATAATCAGTGTATTTCCAGAAGCCATGGTGTGTGTCTTCAAAATTCTTAAATAATAGCATGGACCTTTATTCTCAATACTGGAGAGGCTGGAGTAAGAATGGGCATAAGAGAGACAGGAGGGTACACTGGACATTACCCTCCACTGGCAACTGCGGGCAAGTGCATGGAGTGCCTCATGAGCACATACACTGCATACATCACACATCAAACATGTACATACACACACATACACCACACCACGATATACACACATGCACAAAAAAGGAAGACAGATGACAAATTTCTGTTTACCTGTTACAAAAGCTTACAATCAAGGTCCCCTTGTGGTCTAAACATAATCTAAATTTAAGTAAATAAAAAACTGTTTATTTGAAAATATTTGTATCCAATAATCTCAAGTCATGAAAAAATATGAATTGAATATCAAGATAATGAAAGATGGTACCTAAAATAGGGTGTTCAAGTCTCATAGAGATGAGTTCCTATTCATTGACAAACAGATGAAATAGAGAAGAATGTGGAAATTATATTCTGTTACTTATCATTCAAAGGTGAAATGATCTTGCTGTTAATGTTCTGATATTCTTTAAAAATTGCATGTCATACATCAAGTCATATGTTTACAACTCTCTTCTTAGAAGTTTCTAACCACTCTGTACAAGGAACCAACTTTTACAACACTCCTTAATCCCCTTACTTTCCCTGTTGCAGAGGTATTTCCCATCCTGGCTCCTTAGGATTCCTTTGCAGTGCACACTAGAAAGGCGTTCTTTGACTTCTCAACAGCTATTTCTAATTTGTCTGATCTTCATCAGTCAGTTTAAAGGAGCATAAAATGTCACCTGCCTCATCCGTCACTGTGTGTGTGTGTTAATGTATTTATCTGATTCACTTTCCTGACTCGTCTGAGCTTGATGCATTCTCGAATCTCTCCATCTCCTAATTTATTTCAGTCACTCCTGGGTGTGCTGGAGCTGAATTTCTCAGGTACACTTGTCTAAAAAGACACCATGCTCTGGCAGTTCCACAAGCAATTATCCTGATAGCCTAGGAGCTCGGCTTTGTGTATTCACTGTTGGTCTCATGTTATCCAGGGGTCCATTTCCCACTGGACACTTGACTTATACTTTCAGAAGCCTTCCCAAGGTAGAAGAGGTTCAGATACCTGACGATTGTCCATAATTCTGTCTCATGGCATGCACATGAATATTGGCATTTGATGGATAAATGACCACAGCTGTCACTACTAAAAAAATTTAGCTCCATGTTCTGCTACAGAGGACATCGTGATCAGGCCTGCTGTGTTGTCAGATAAGGTTAATATGGCTCCAGCCCAAAATCAGAAAAATGTTCTTCTTTGTCACTACTACCACCGCCACAATGACAACTTCAGTAGAATCTAATACTATTAGCTTGCTTTTCTCTGCATGTTGTGTTAGGTTTTATGCATTCTCCCAGATACTATTATAACCTAAGGTATGTATCCACATGCTGTTTCCCAGCTGAATAATGCAGGTGGTAAATGACACACTGTTCCGGACAAGGAACAGGTCAGAAAGGACACATAGAACTCTGGCATCTGAGGAAGGAAAGACCAGCAGTAGGCATGTGTACAGGAGGTTGGAATAGCCCAGATAATGTAGCCACTCCCAGATGGAAATAACTCACAGGCCAAGCCAGCTGAAATAAATAGCTCATGTAAAAGTACATGAAAGTAATGTAAATGTGTGTATTCATGTCAAGGTTTCAAAGGTGAGCTATGAACTTTCCCTTTAGAAAGAGGAAAAAGAGAGCCATAGCCACTCCAACAAGGTCCTGTCCTATGACACTATTACCTTGCCATGAAAGCTTTCATTATTGGATTTTCAGATTTCACTAACTCATTGAAGAGTTCTTGAGTATCTATTGTATGCCAAGAACTTTTCTAGGTAATAAATATACATAAAATAAGAGCAAAATTCTCTCACTGTGGAGTGTAGTAGAACTCCCATAGCAAATAACTCTACACTTATGACTTACATAAGAGAAAAGTATTTGTACAATTCTGGAGGCTAGAAGGCCAACATCAAGGTACTACTAGGGTAGGTTTTGTCTGAGAACTCTCTCTTTGGCCCTCTGTGTACCTTAGCCTGTGAGACCCTACCATGCACAGGTATAGTGCTTTCCCTTTGTGCTTCCTTCCTTCTTTGTAAGAATACTAGTTATATTAGATAGAACTACATCCTTATTCTAATTGAGTCGCATCTTTTAAGATTCTGTTGAAATACAGTTGCAATCTAAGTACCAAAGCTCAACATTTTAGCATGTGACTTTAAGGGGAGGGACATAATTCTGCCCATCATTTTCTAGTGGTGGACATGGCCTGAATCTTGACAAGAGTAAACTTGTTGGAGACCCACTCCAGAATTTATCCAACACAGTGAGTACTTCTGAGTCCAGGCTGGCACATAGCTGGTGGTGACCCTAGCTCCCCAGTGCTCACAGACAATATCCCTCTCCTTTTACTGGCACCAAAAGGAAGGCAAACAACGAATCATCTCTCCTCCATAGCATGGCTTTTTCACATTCCATTTTCCCCAGGGGCTCTCTTGCTATTCAACTTAATTTGATTGGCCCTGAGATTAAAAAAAAAGAGAGAGATGACAAAGGACCAATGGAATAAAATGTGGTTTTGGATCCATGTCCCAGAGGATGATTCTGAGTGCAAGATCCACATAAGAACATAAAGCTAGGTGAAAATATTTTGACAAGGAAAGTATGGTTGTGTAACCTGACTGTTCTAATCTCAACAGTCTGTGGGTAAAATGAGGTCACGTCCATATTAATGATGAAGCTTTGCCTGGCCTATAATCGCACCCACAGAGCTGCAGATTCCCTTCTTCATTCCCCCAGCCCATTCCCCATGGTCTTTGATCTTCTCTCCGTTGTTCTTTCTAAGAAGCTCCAGGCTGAATCTCACCCTGTGTTTCTTCACAAATTAATGTGCATGTGTCCTTTCTCTTAAAGCTCCTTGCAGAGGCCACTCACTGAGAGAGTAGGGAAAGAACTGCCACAGCTGTTAATGATTCCTGATAGAATGATGGTTCCGAGGCACTGACCCTGCCAATGCTCAGCTATTCTGTCCCTTCACAGCTTGGAAAGCTTTACCACTTGTTCACCTCTACAGACACCTGCATACCACTGCTGCCCTCCCCTTAGGGTCTCACAAAAGTGTTCTTAATGTTGACTCTTAAATGGAAGAATTAGTTCACACAACTCTGGCCTCCACCTCAATCCTCATATCCAGGGCCTCAAGCATAACAATTCATTGAAAGAGATGGCTCCACAAAGGAATATGAGATATATGATCAGGTGGGGCTTGCTTTCACATGATCAAATTCACTTAGACCAATTTTGTAGTACATTTTTACCATTTTCAAAAATGTGATAACAATTCCCATATCATGAGTATAACTATTCAGACATAATTTACTTAATTCTCTACCTAATACTTTATGTTAGGATGAAGAAAACTGAATTTATTGTAAATATTTTTTCTATTATCACAATAGCCATGAACTCAATCAATACATCAAATATTTTTGAGAACTAACTACCTACATGCTATTTTTTAAAACCACTGGTTTGAGTCCTGGGTTAAAAAAAATCTTCTTATTAGTAGCATGTTTTTTCCTAAGTAATCAGTCATAGCTAATCTTACAATTCTTTCTTATATACATAAATATTTTTCTCAGAATTTGTTAGAATTGAAAACAAATAAATCTATAAACAACACATGAAGACTGAATAAATCATATATTTTAAAAAATATTTTTATTGAATTATTTGTTTGTTTATTTGAGAGAGAGAGAGACAACAAAGGAAGTATGAGCACCAGGGCATTTTGCCACTACAAACAAACTCCAGATGAATGTGACACTTTGTGCTTTACATGGATATCATGGACTTAAATCCAGGGTGGTAGAATTTGCAAGCAAGTGCTTTTAACCATGGAACAATTTCCTAGCGTCACATATTTTCAATTGACTTACAAAATAGCAGGTTTTCTTATATTTTTATATATACCTAGTTTTGACTGACTCTCCTCCCAAATGGAGATTATAGAACAATATATACAAATAAAGACATAATAAGCAACATAATGGATTTAATCATGTATTGGAAATTACAAAGGAAATGGTCTGAAAACAGATTAGTAGAAATCACCAAACATAAAAATCACAGAAAAAAATATTAGTGCCCCGAGACTTAAGTTTCCTGAGTTAATGTCAAAGAATCTAACTCAAATATTTAAGTCAAGTTGCTAGACAAAAGAGCAAAAGAATATGCATAAAATTACTTGAAGAAAGAATGAGATTGGTAAATATCAACTTGTGGATCTAAGAGTCCATGAAAATAATTTTAAGAAGAATAATCCAAAGAACTACACCTATTTCCATTAGAACCAAAGTGCTAGAAACAGAAAATAGTAATAATGTAATACAGTGGTGGGAGGGGACACATTTCAACAAGGGAACAGCCACTCAAAATGATGACAAACTTATTATCAGAAACACTGAAGCAAAGAAAACAATGAAATAACATTTTAAAGTACTTTTAAAAACATACAAAAAGATCCCAAAGTTCTATTACCTGGTGAAATATCCATTAAAAATAAGGATGAAATAAAAATATTTTCAAATATATAAGAGCTGAAATAATTTGTATAAGCACACTTGAATGGCAAGCAATTGTGAAAAGTTATTCATCCTGCAGGCAAAGAACTTCAGATGGAAGCAGGTTTTGAGCAAGTCAGTAGAGAGATAAATATGTGAGTAAATATAAAATGCTATCTCTCTTTCCTTTCTTGGTCTCTTTGAAAGACAACTGACTGCTTATAGTACCAGAGGTGGCATTTTATTGTGGGGTTTATGATGTGTGTCGATGTAAAATATTTGACAATAATAGCACCAAGGGTGGAGTGGGAGGAGAGAGTCAATGAAATGATACTTCTGTGATAACTACATTTTACCCGCAGTGCTACACTATTAGTTCCAAGGATATAGAGAAAGGTTAGGGAAAGAAAACCCATTAAAAATGTGGCGAGGTATAAATGCAAGAGCTAATAGGAATATAATAAATACTCGTGGTGAAGTGAAAGAAGGCAAGAGGAAAGAAGTGGCAATAACAATACAGTAGAAATGTAGAAAATATAGTCAAACCTTTCAACAACGAAAGGGCTGCTGTGACAGTGCCCACAGTGTCCTCACACATCATTAACTGATTGGTCACAGTCCAGAAGGCATCTCACTGGAATCCCTTCAACAAGTGAAAATCAAGTATATATTAACATATCAAAAGAAGAAAGAGCAGGGGAAGAAGGAGAGGCAGCTTTTGATACAAGATCCAAAATAATAATAATAATAATAATAATAATAACAAAAAATAAATCATGTGCTTAAGTATATAAATCTGACCTGGGTATAGTGGAATTCAAGAGGCTGAGGCAGGAGGATTATCACTGATTCAAAATCAGCCTGGCCTACAAAGTTTGTTCCAGGCCAGCCTGAGCTCCAATGATGTGCATTTACATACATACATACATACATGCATGCATACATACATACACATTCATACATGCATATATACATCATAGATACCTTTATAACATATATATATATACATATATAAGCATAATTTATATAATAAATATACAATTTCTACAAGAAAGTGTAGAAGAAAATCTATGTGAATTCAGTTTAATCAAATACTTCTTTGCATATCACCTTTAGTACTCATATTCAAGAAATGAATTAATGTAATCTCATCAAAATTCAAAACTTTTCTTTGAAAGACACTATTAAGAGAATTGAAAGACAAGCTAGGAGAAACTATTTCTACAAATTGGAACAAAATATTTACACATCACTCATTTAATAAAAGATTTGAGTATAAATTGTCAAGAACACTGAATGTTCTATAATAAGAAATATAACAACCAACACAAAAGAGTGTGAAGGGATTTTAGCAAACACTTCACTAAATCAGATATAAGAAGATCAAAATTAAATACAGAGATGCTCAACTTCATGAGTCATTCTAGAAATGCAAATTGAAACTACTGTGATAATCCTTGTACCCCATTTGAAATATTGTAAAAACATTTTATGTAGGAAGTATAGACAGAAATGGAGCAATCACAAATTACTCTTACTTCCAGTGCAGTGATACAAATGCTTGATAATATTGTAGAAAGGTAAATATACACCTGGTATATCATCTCACCATTCCACTCCTACATACTCAACTTGGGGGAGATGAACAGAGATGTCTATAAAGAGATTTGCACACAAATGCCTGGAGGAATTTTATTTGTAATAATCAAAATCTGGAAATGGCCCAAAAGCCTATGAACAGGGTAGCATACCTATCCCATCAGTAAGAACTTGCTCTGCAATAAAGGGAGTAAACAAGTAATACACAGCACACCAATTCTCAAGTGATTATGTAGAATGAAGACAGAATACAGGTTACATACATATTTGTAAAAAACAATACAGGAAAACATTAATTAATGAATAGTGATGAAAAGCAGGCATGTGGTTGTGTGGTAATGCAGGAGGTAGCACAGACAGTGAGGGAAAGACTCTAAAAGACATAAAGAAACTCAAGGAGTGATGGACACTTGCTTGACTTTGATGGGCTCATGACTGTGTATACATTAGAATCCTTTGTCTAATGGGCACTTTATATATGTGCAACTTACTTCATGTCAACTATAACTCATTGAAAATATTCAGAAGATAAAAAGAATATAATTGGAGACTTCCAGTTAAGATGGCAGCATAGGTACCATACCAAAGCAGCCTAGGGGGGGAAAAAGCCAGAAAAATTTCAGCAAAATAAACACTTTTACTAAAAAGTGAGGTGTATAGGAAATTGAAATGGCAGCAGAGAAGTAGGAGAGATCCAGAGCATCCACACCCCAAACAGACTGGCAGAAGCAGCTCCAGCAGAAACGCCAACCACAGCAGTGGCCACAGTGTCCCAGAAAGCCACCAGGCTCAGCTTGAGCCACAGGAAAAGCCAGGTGAGGGGAGTTTCCACTCACACCTCAGCTCTCTGCAAACTAAAGAAACATGAAGGGAGAGCTGCAGTGAACAATGGAGGAGCAGATCACAAGGTAAAAGAACACGTGGAACAGCGAGATAACTAGAGCAGCATCGGCAGCCTCCCCTCCTCCACCACCAGTGCCCAACTCCAACAAACAGAGCAGCAGTCCAGGAACCCAGCCAAGCCAACTTGAACCAACAGCTGGACACAAGCAGGAGCAGAGGTAACTGGGATTACACCAGGGAAGGGTCTCACCTGGTCACAAGCTGACTTGAAATCCTCAACAGATCTGAAATCTTAACCTCCTTGTCAGGATTAAGGGTGTTGGTGGGGCACCACACACGCTAAGGGATAGTTAAAGGATCTGGTTCTCATAATACCTAATCTTGGATAAATACTCTGAGCTGTTTTTCCTTGAAAATGTACATGGTTTAGTTAAATTTTAGAATCTGCCTGTATTTTGTTCTACTCAGCCTACTTGAATACTGTCATAGCAGGCAAACCCAACACCTAGGGTCACTTTTTTATATCCTCTGAGAGTCTTGAGGGCCACACCTAATGCCTTATGCTCCTACCCTGAAGTTATATAACATCAGATTGTTTGATGCATCTTATAATATCCAGCTAACTAGAAAATTCAATCATTAAATAATCGAGGATACAAAAACATATATATTATAACACAAGAAACACCAAAAATCAAGACAATATAAATCCACCAAAATGTATTAATGCATTAGAATGACCTCCAATGAGAATGAGTTAGAGGAAATGCCTGATAAAGATTTCAAAATAATGATTATAAATATGTTCAAAGAAGTCAAAGAATTAATCAAAGGCATGAAAGAGGAAATCAAGGAATCAAGGAAAACACAGGGCATCAATTTAATGAAATAAAGAGGCCAATACTAGACACAAATAAGGAAATAGAAATAATAAAGAAAAACCAGTCAGAATTACTAGCAATGAAGAACACAGTTAATGAAATAAAAAAACAAACAAACAACAACAACAAAAAACTCTGTAGAAATTCTCAACAGTAGAATGGATGAAGGAGAGGACAGAATATCTAAGCTAGAAGACCAGGTAGCAGATCTAATACAGTCCGACAAAGAGAAAGACAAACTAATAGAAAAGTATGAGTGGGAATTTCATGATATTTGGGACACTATGAAAAGATCAAACATAAGAATTCAGGGCATAGTAGAAGGAGAAGAATTCCACTCCAAAGGCATAGTAGGCGTCTTCAACAAAATCATAGCAGAAAACTTCCCCCAAATTGGGTAAGAGATGCCAATGCAGATACAGGAATCCTTTAGAACACCAGCCAGACAAAACCTGGAAAGAACCTCTCCTTGCCATATTATAATCAAACTACCAAACACATAAACCAAAGAAAAAATATTGAAAGCAGTCAGAGAGAAAAATCAAGTTACCTACAAAGGCAAGCCTATCAGGATTACAGCAGATTACTCAACACAAACTTCAAAAGCCAGAAGGGCGTGGAGTGATGTATTCCAAGTCCTGAAAGATAACAACTGTCAATCAATGTTACTTTATCCTGCAAAACTATCCATTCAAATACACAGAGAAATAAGGACATTCCATGACAAAAGCAGGCTAAAGGAGTGTTTGAAGACAAAACCAGCTCTACAGAAAATATTTGAAAGAATCCTCCATGCTGAGGAAAAAGAAAAGCACACATATACGGAATCGGGAAAAAACGAACAATACTCAAATACTAGATAACACAAGACAGCAAAGGTAAAACCGGAAGAACTACAAAAAAATGGTAAAAATGAATACACACCTTTCAATATTATCTCTTAATATCAATGGCCTCAATGCCCCAACTAAAAGGCATAGGTTCACAGACTGGGTTAAAAAGCAGGATCCTTCAATTTGTTGCCTCCAAGAAACTCACCATTTTGCAAAGGATGGACATTATCTTAGGGTGAAAGGTTGGAAAACAGTGTTCCAAGCAAATGGACCTAGAAAACAAGCAAGGGTTGCTATCCTAACATCTAACAAGGTAGACTTCAGTCCAACATTAGTTAAGAAAGATAAGGAAGGTCACTTTATACTGATTAAAGGCACCCTCCAACAAGAGGACATTACAATCCTAAACATATATGCACCTAACATGGGGGCCCCCAAATTCACCAAACAAACGCTATTGGAACTAAGGTCACAGATAACACCAAACACAGTGGTAGTGGATGACGTCAACACCCCACTCTCATCAATTGACAGGTCAGCACAGGAAAAATTAAACAGAGAGGCATCTGGATAAAATGAGGTCATAGAAGGAATGGACCTAACAGATATCTATAGGATATTTCATCCAAATGCTGCAGAATATACATTCTTTTTCAGCAGCACATCGAACATTCTCTAAAATAGACCACATATTAGTACACAAAGCAAATCTTAACAAATACAGGAAAATTGAAATAATCCTTTGCATTCTATCTGACCACAATGGAATCAAACTACAAATCAATAGCAAGAAAGGCTAGAGACCATACACAAAATCATGGAAATTAAACAACACACTACTAAATGATAAATGGGTCAATGAAGAAACCAAGAAGCAAATCAAAAAATATAGAGAGTCAAATGATAATGAGAACACAACATCTCTGAGACACAATGAAAGTAGTCCTAAGAGGTAAATTTATAGCTTTAAGTACCTATATTAAGAAATTAGAAAGGTAGCAAGTAAATGACATAATTCTTCACCTTAAAGCCTTGGAAAAAGAATAAGGCAAGCCAAAAATCAGTAGATGGGAAGAAATTATAAAGATGAGGGCAGAAATTAATGAAATAGAAACAACAACAACAAAAAAAAATCCAAAGAATCAATGAAAGAAGGAATTGGTTCTTTGAAAGGACAAACAAGATTGATAAACCCTTAGCAAATCTGACCAAAAGAAAGAGAGAAGAGACACAAATTAATAAAATCAGAGATGAAAAAGGTAACATCACAACAGATGCCAGAGAAATTCAAGAAATCATAGGGACATACTATAAAAGCATATATTCCACAAAGTATTAAAATCTGACAAGAAATGGATGACTTCCTTGATTTATATGACCTACCTAAATTAAATCATGATAAGATCAATCTCTTGAATAGACCTATAACAAGCATGGTTGCACAATTCAGATAAAGGTTCTTGTGAGCAGGTGTGGGGGATGAAAGCAAGGAAAGGCAGTGCTCTCAAACATGAGGACATGAGGGTGCTGAGGGTGCTGTTTTCTTTGGTGGGGGTAGTTAAAATATTTGTATTTTTTTTAGAGCCAGGCAGATAGAGAGAGAGTTAGTATGGCCAACCCATGGCCTTCTGCTACTGCAAACAAACTAGAGTTGCATGCATCAGTTTGTGCATCTGGCTTTGCATGGATACTGGGGAATTGAACCCAAGTCTTTTAGGCTTTGTACCTTTAACTGCTGGGCCACCTCTCCATCTCGAATATGTTGTCATATTTCCTAAGTTGGTGGTACAAGTTTTATTATCCTTCATGTTGTCATTCTTTGTACTATAGACATGTTTTTTAAGTAGCCATTTTTATCTAATCAATTCATGAAAGAAGTTAAGAAGTCTTACAAAATAACACTTCATTTATGAGGTAGAGACTGTCAACTAGGATAACCTCAGGATGGATGTGCAGATACTGTCTAGGAATAGTGCAGTTAAATATAAAGATGAGACTTTTGAAGTACAAAAATGGAAAAGTAAGCACAGAAGAAGAAACATAGGAAAGCTGGTGTGGCTATGTTCCTATCAGTCCAAGGCAACTTCAAGATAAAGAGAGTGGTCAGCAACAAAGAGGGACATTGGATAATAACCAAAGAACTAATTCACCAAGGAACTGAGGAATAAGGGCAATAATTATCAACAAACACCAGAACAAGCTGGCTGAGTGATGGGCGTGGAACTGGGGGAGGATTTATGCTACTGTCAATCTCCCTGGGATTCAGTGTAGGGAACAAAATTTTTGCTTTGTCTAATTTGCAGACCCACTATTCCAGTGCCAAGCTGTCTTACTCTAGGTTTTCTATACTTCATATAAATAAACTTCAATTCTATGTTTAAAAGAGAAAGGGGGCTAGGAAGATTGCTCAGTGACTAAAGGCACTTGCTTGCAAAGCTTGCATGCCCATATATAATTCCCCAGAAGCCATGCGAAAGCTAGATACAAAAAGTTTTGCAAGCACCTGGTAGCAAGGGACTCCCCTGATGTGCCCATACTCACAGACATGTGTGTGTAAATAAGTAAACAAAATACTTTCATAAGCAATCATTTGGGGGAGACTAATTCATATGTTGTACAGGGAGCTCCAGTAATGAATAAATAAATAAAATCCTTTTATAAGCAATTGCTGGGTGGGGAGCAGGGGACTCTAATTCACATGTGGTATAGGGAGCTCCAGTAATGCAGACTTCAGGGGTTACCAGCCATGCCAGGTAGTCTTCATGGTTATGCATGTGCCACTGGGTTATCCATTCTCCTATAAATAACTACAATAAACTTCCCAGTTCACCAAAAGAGAGTTTACTCTATTCTATTTATTTGAGAGAGAGAGAGAAAGAGGCAGATACAGAAAGAAAGAATGGACATGCCAGGGCCTCTAGCCACTGCAAAGGAACTCCATATGTTTGCACCCCTTGTGCATCTTACTTACATGGATACTGAGGAATAAATTCCAGGTGCTTAGGCTTCATAGGCAAGTGCCTTAACCACTAAGCCAGGACCCCAACCCCCACAAAAATATTTTAAAATATAAAAATACAGGCTGCAGAGATGGCTTAGCCTTTAAGGAGCTTGTTGGCAAAGCCAAAGGACCCAGGTTTGATTCCTTAGTATCCACGTAAACCCAGATGCACAAGGTGGCACATGCATCTGGAGTTTGCAGTGGCTGGAGGCCCTGGCACACCCATATTCCTTCTCTCCCTCTCTCTCTCTCCCACTCTTTCTTTTTTTTTTTTCTTTTTTATTTTTAGATTTCTACTTTTAATTTTTTATTTTTTTTTAATTTAATTTATTAGTTTTCATTTCAGTGAATACAGGCAGTTTGGTACCATTATTTAGGCTCATCTGTGATCTACCCCCTCCCATTAGACCCTCCTTGTTAATGAAAATGGGTCGTGCATTGTGGAGATAGCCCCCAGTTATTAGTATGATAAATGTCTCTGCAAATCATGACCCAACATGTAACTCTGACATTCTTTCCGCCCCCTCTTCCGCAAGATTTCCCTGAGCCATGTTGGGTTCATTTTTGGTCTGCTTCAGTGCTGAGGTGTTGGGGACCTCTGAGGCTTTGGCTCTCTGATTTGGTAGGAGTTGATTTTTCTCTGCATTGATCTCCTTCCCCTTTGTGCTGGTATTCAGTTCACAGGAAAACATCACCCTTGCTTATTTTGCCAGTTGTCCTTAGTTTCAGTTGGGCCCCTTCTGAGGTATGTTGGGGCAGCTCTCTTCTTAGGATCTGCATCTATCTGGAAAAGAGAAGCAGATTCTCCAACGGAGAGTAAGTTAGCACCCGGAAAATTGAGATAACACTTACTTTTTTGATAGACAGTTTGATAGGTGTAGGCCCTCTTATACCCCGTGATTGATGGTAGCTTGATATTGTAGAGTGGGCTTGTGTTTGGGTATGGTTCTGACTTGTTTCCCAGCTCCAGCTAAGGGTCTAGTACCACTGAGTGGATCAGTTAGCCAAATCAAGAGCAATTGATTCCTCACCATGGCTGTGTACCACTATTGCACTTGTGTGGGCATCACATCCGGTTATTTGTTGCTAATTAGGTTAAACAATGTGTTGCTTGGACAGATCTTGGTCATTTCCCCCAGTTGCCTATGTAGCGCCTTCTGGCACTAGACACGCTGACTGTCTGGGGACTGACTCTCTCCTGGCTTCCAGCCATGTCATTCCATTTTACACGTCAGCTGTGTATGGAGTCTTCAGCAATAGGGTCTTATCACTGGCCTTTGGTGGGTCATCAAGTACTCTGACAGAAGTCTGTCATTGTTTTGGGAAACCTTGTAGGTTTCTCTGATCAAAAGCTCATTGTGGATGGTAGGCCCAAGCTGGAAGTGGGGGTTACAAGTCAGTGTCCACTAAGAAATTGAGGAAAAAGATAACTAATATACAAGATTTAGAGAGGAGAGAGATAGAGGGGAGAGGGGGAGAGGGAGGGAGGGAAGATGTAGGAGATTTAAGTCAGTCTTGATCCTACCCTCTCCAGTGTCTTGTGGTTCAGGTGTTTCCTGTAAGGGTCTAGTGAAGGTTCAGCCATTTGGTCTGTCTTTTAGAAAGTAGAATTTTATGGTACATTGCCGTTTGGGTCCAGATTACTGTTTTCCACTCTTTGATTCCCTCCCCGCCCTCCCAAAACAATGGAATTCTATACAGCAGTAAGAAAAAACGGCATAAAGAAATTTGAGGAAAAATGGTTGAACCTGGAACAGATCATTCTCAGTGAACTTACCCAATCACAGAAAAAAAATCGACACATAGTCTCACTCATCTGCCACACCTAAACTGAATCTGCCCAAGATGTCTCCCACTCTTTCTATATGCCTCTTTCTTTCTCTCTCTCTCTCTCCCTCTTTCTCTCTCTCAAAGAAATAAACAAATAAAATAAGAATAAAAAGTAATTTTAAGCCACAATAATTAAAGGTAACAAAGAAGCAAGGCTATTAATAAAGCAGTTGATATTATAACTCTCAGCATTTAATTATTCACTATAATCTCACCCACAACAGTTGCCACCCTCTAAAGGCAAGCTATTTGGAAAATGAACTTCTAGTTCTGCCTATGTCTACAGCTTGCTTTTCTGCTTGGACATTTATTCTCCATCTAATGTTATGCTTGCACTTAAATCAGGAATACAAATATTGAACTTCCAAATGAATTGATACACAGTTGAACCCATGTGTGATCAGAAAAATCGAAATCATTTTTCTTTCCAGACAAAAGTATTAAAATGAATTGCCAACTTGGCTAGGTGGAGACATTATGGTGACATGAGTAATATTCCAAGTTGTACAAAGGACTGCTGTGTTTGCTCATTATTCTATGGTAAGTGTATCAGAAATAGGGTTTGAGGACAGATTTCATCTTATAAACTTATTTCCACTGAGGTATAGAACCTGGCACCTTGCTGATTATGGAAGAATAAACAGTACAAAATAACTCGGACAACGTGGGCTGGGGAGCAGTACAAACTCCCAGCTTCACTGGCCCTGATCATCCACTCTTCTCTGGCATTTGTTGTTTGATTTGCATTGTGAATGGACATATTCCCTTCTCTTCCCCAGCTCACACTTCAGGTATCTGGAGGTGGAAAACGTTTCCTAGTTCTCTGTCCCTTGAGAAAAGGGTCAACCCTTGCAGCCTAGGGTTGTTCACAAAGGGGTCTCAGTCTGCAAGGATATTTTTCACTCAAGCTGCTGTAGTCATGATAGTCAGAAAGACTATATTCCAGAGATCTCTGTTATAAATAAAGACATTAACATATATTAACACTATTATTGATATGTAAATATATTTATTCACATAATATGTAAACATTAAGCAGTTTTAGTGTGAGTGTAGGTTTGTGCAGTTTTCATATTTGCATAAGCCACACTCAAAGAGCCATTACATCATCAGCAATGTTAGTACACACATGTGCTCAGGATTTTAACCATTCATCATTTCAAGACATACTTATTCACTGCATGTTTATTGGTTATCAGTGACACCCCAGGCCATGAATTAGATGGTGTGGGGACTATGAAGATAAAGTTGTTACAGATCCTGCCCAGGGTCAGAAACAAACCAAGGACTTAGCATTTACTCCCACATATCAAGTGTCATAGGCTACAAATAGGTTTAGGAGAGTGGAAAAATAGGCAGTGGGGTTGGGAGGTGCTAACCCTGAAAACACAGTCTATAGATGAAATAAGAAGTGATTGAGAGAAGAGCTGCTGTTTGCAGATGGCAAGATGATCTGGTCAGACCTCAGTGTAGGAAGCTCAAGGAGATATTTCATTAAAATAGACAGCATGCACACATCTGCAGAAATGAGCACGGGCTACACAGCCTTATGTGTGCACTTGTGAAGTTTGCTTTATCCAAAGGGCCTGGGGCATGGCATACAGAAATTAACAGTTAGTGTAATGTATTAGGCAAGAGGGGAATTCAAGGAATTTGAGAGATGGAGATGACATTCGAAGGGATGCCAGTTTTTTGCCTTGTTCATTTCTGACTGCTTGGTACCAAGCACAGAGTCTTGCACTTCATGGGTGTCCTGTGAGGATGAATAATGCAAAAGTTTGTTATTATTGACCATGTGATGTCTTTGGCCTCATTGTAATCACATTACATGTGGAAATCCACTCAAACATCACTGCAGCCCCTGTTTGGTATTGGCAAAGTTCTTTTTACCATTTGAATTGACACATAGTAAGTGCTCATATTTCTGGATATAGTGTGACATGTCAGTTCATACACACAGGCATAGTAATCTGTTCAGGGTCACTATCATAGCCATCAGGTAAGAGGTTTATGAGAGGAACTCTCTCACATTTTGAAATAGATGATCAGTAACCAACATGGTTATCTTATTGTGAACAAAATGTGAGAAAACAAATACTCTTATACAGTCCCCCTATACAGTTAGCTCCATAAAGCCCTCCCAAACTCTTCTAAAACATTAGTAAATAATATTCTTCCTTTTTATTATTTTTGTTTGAGTTAGGTTCTTAGGTCAGCCCCTCTGATCTGGAACTCACTCTATAATTCCAGACTGGCCTCAGACTCACAATGATCTTCCCATCTCTGCCTCCCTAGTACTAGGATTAAATATGTGTCACCATGTCTGGTTGTAACCAATACTCTATGCTTTACTATGAGGACAACTTTTTGTGTTCCCTTTTTTTTCTTTATTAAGAACATATTTTGCATTGATACATCATGTGTCCATACCATCTTTTCCTTCATCCTTGCCCTCACTACACAGGGGATCCTCCTCAGTGGGGTTTCTGGTCTTCCCCATGGAATTGTGTGTTATGTGTTATGGAAGCAGCAGTCAGTTACTAGCGAGAGGAAATGCCTCTGGACATGACATCTCAACCTATGGCTCTTACAATCTTCCAGTCCCCTCTTCTGCAAAATTCCCTGAGCCTTGGTGGGTGTGTTTTAAGTCTACTTCAGTGATGAGTTCTTAGGAACCTCTTGATCTCTGCTTTATTATGTGTTGAGTATCCTCAGCATTGGTCTCCTTTACACTGGCATGGATTGTCAGGCTCACCATGGAAGAAGCACTCTTGCTCATCTCTCCAACTTCTCTGTGGTATCACATGGCCCTTCGTTGAAATGCAAGGGATGGTTTATCTCCTCAGGTCTCACTACCTTCTGAAAAAGAAAAAAACAAAAACAGATTCTCCACTGGAGATTGAAGTTAGCATAGGTTAATTGGATAAGTGTTATCAATTTAGAGGGATTTTTTGGCTGTAACCCCTCTTTTACACAAAGACTGATGGGAGCTTGACATTGGAGAGCATAATCTTTGTCTCTATAGGATTCTGACCTGGCTCCCAGTTCTACATATGGGTTCCTTTCCACTGAGCAGATCTCTTAGACAATCAGAAAGCCATTGGTTACCACTAAGGCTGTGTGCCACCATTGCACTGTTGTGTACTTCTTGTCGGGCTGGTTGCTTCTGAGTAGCTTAGACCCTTGCTTACTCACACTGATGTTGGCCACTTTCCCCCAGGAGATCACATGACACTTTCCAGAACTAGATGGGATGTCTGGGCACTAGCTGTCTTCTGGAATCCAGCCAGGTCTCTCCACGTTCAGTGTTGATAGCATATGGTGTCTTCAGCAATAGGATCTTGCCTTTTAAAGTCCCATGTTTAAGTAAAAAGAAGCATATGTTATATCTCTATGTGAATCATAGGCTTTCTACACAATTATGTTTGTTTCATACTCAAAGTTGTTCAACATTCAAGTTAAAATTTTAAACAATGAACTGGAGAGATTTCTCAGTGGTTAAAAGCACTTGCAAAGTCTGGCAGTCTGGATTTCATTCCCCAGTGTACATGTAAAGTCATATGCACAAAGTGGAATATGTGTCTAGAGCTCATTTGCAGTGGCAAGAGATCCTGGAACACCTATCACAGCTATTCTCTCTCTCTCTTTCCTTTCAAATAAACAATAAACAAAAAATTTAAAAAAACGCAATCAATCAATGTTTATCAAGAAAATTAAACAAGGACTGAGGAGACAATAAACTGTTTTTTTTTATCTGACATTGAAAGTCTCTGCTCTCTTCCCATACACAGAATCTGTTTGTCTTACATGCATGAGGGCCTATGTTTGATTGTCAGAAAAGGCTGGGTGGGATAGCACCCTTGTAAGTCTAGCTTGGGTGAGACAGAGATAGGCAGATCCCTTGGGCTTATTGGCTAGCCAATATGACCAACTCCAGGCCAATGAGTGACCCTGTCTCAAAAAGAGGTGAACATTACATTTTAGAAACTATACCAGATGCTGTCTTCTGACCTCCACATCCATGAATACACAACCAAACACACACACACAAATTTAAACATGATCACAGATTATATGGATCACAGAGCACAGACATAGGTCAAAGTCTCAACTAGTTCACTCTGCTCCTCAACAAATGAATAAATGAAGGCCCTGATATTCTGAAAGACAGGACATCATAATCTCTCATGTCAATATTATTTGATGGATGAAAGTAGATTAAAGCACACAAAAGAAAGGAACTGTCATTTTGGTCAGACTATTATTTTCATCTGGAAAACACAGTAACTGAACCAGACTAGACCAGCATCAATTGCTGCTGGAACCCCCAGTCAGAGAGTAGCCACCGAGATGGCCAGGCCTTATGATATGGCTGTAAGGTGGGCCTCCATGCTCATGAACATGTAACTCCAAGAAATGAATAGAAGATGCTACAAATGGGCCTTTTGTGGAAAAGAAAGCACACACACACAGCATCTTCAGAATGTGTAAGATTGTCACCTCTTAGAATTTTTCCTCACAGGGGGAAAATAGGTATTCTGAACTTCATTATTTAGGAGTGAGGTGAAGAGGGAAGTGGGCTCCAGAATGACTGAATATTGAGTATACAAGTCCAGGAATAGAATCAGTCATCTGCTTGGCATAATTACAAACTAGGCCTACTAGAAATTTACTAAGTTCCAAAAGTTAAATTCATCTTTAAAGTGATTTTTTTCTCTTCTTAGTTAACATGAAAGCCTTATGTCACTTGTATACACTACCTTGGGGATTTCTGAAAAGATGCACTTACTCAATCATGTTTGGAAGTTTCTACTTTCCATCCTTGCTGGTTATGAATATGACATTGAGGTAGGGGTTATAACACCTCCAGATTCTGTGTATGGGAAGAGAGCAGAGACTTTCAATGTCAGATAAAAACATCAGGCCTCATTAGCTGAAGGGAAGTGGTCAAGGCATTTCAGTGCTTGGGTCTACTAGAACTCAGATGGAGAGATGTGGGATCTACAGAACAGGATGGTAAAATAATAGACACAAAGTTCTGAGAAACAGTTAATCTTGGTATTATTTATGTGTATATGTGCATGTGTATGTGCACAAGTGTAAGCAGCAATCAAATATATTTTGAGTTATTCCACAGATGAACACTTGTTTTGCTCATATTAACTGAGATTATAGAGTCCTATTTGCAGGATTAGGTATAATTCCATACATACCACTTCCATCTGATATATATATATATATATATATATATATATATATATATATATATATATATATATATGTAATGAATGAATTACAATTTCTGATCTTTGAACAAAGTCCATGGAGGAATGAACCTTCCTTCCTGTTCATTTGCCCATCATGAGGGAGAATATTCACATTTAGCATCAAGCACGCCAGACAACTTAGGTGAAAGCATCACGTAGAGATTTTGGAATTATCCCATACTACATGGTGGTCAAGTACTACTTCAGTTCTGGAAATTTCTATGTGCAAATTCCCCATTGCTAGTGTAAAAATACAGCTAATGAAATAGCTGAAACATGGCAAATGTATTACTTTATACTCCTGGAGTTCAGAAGTCGTACTGATCTAAAACTGGGAGGTAGGCAAGGACACCCCCTTCCCTAGACTGTAGGGAAGAACCTTCCCATTGCCTTTTCCAGTCCCTAAAGCTGACCAGCTTCCTGGGCTAAGCACTGTTTCATTCCTAAAGGAGGCATTTGTATCAACCTTTCATCTACTTCTGTCACTAAACCTTCTGTATTTATCTCATTTTTAAAAATATTTCTAACTGCAATATATCCAACCCCAAAATTTAGAGTGATCACATTCTGAATCAGTTGTGAATCCTATTATTCTATGTAAAGTATCCCACACATATTATGGATTGACACTTTTCTCATTTTAATTTTTGTGTGTTTCTTTGTATTGGTGTATATATGCATGTCCATGTGTGTTTCAATGCACATGTGGGTGTATGGGTACACATGCACATTTGTATGAGAGTACATGTGCACATGTGTGCATGGTTTTGGAGGCCAGAGGTGAACACTGGGTGTCTCCTTACTGACTGCCTACTCAATTCACTCAGACAGGGTTTCTTACTGAACACAGAGCTCGTAAATTTTGCTAAGCAAGATAGCCAGTGAATCCCAGGAATCTTCTCTCTCTACCTCACCCATGCTGGAATTACAGATAAGCCCAACATCACAAGTGGATGACGAGAATCCAGCCTCAAGTCTTCATGCTTTCATGGCAATTATTTTATCCCCTAGTCCATATCCCCACTCCTAATTTCTTTTCTTTGGAGCCACTCAATAAAGATATATTAAGTATTAAATATATATTGGCCACTTTTAAAGCCATTATTCTGTCTATCCCACCCAGTTTTGTTTTATTTTATAACCTGTACCTCTTCTTCCCCTCCCCAGGACAGCATTGTCTACAGAGCATAGAAATGCATTGGCAAAAGCTGATGAGCAGAGCTGTATAATTAGTGAATGAAGTGTGCTGAGGATGCTCCAAGGGGGAGAAGAACAGGCAGGCATGCACATGGAGATGCTTGCTGTAGGCAGCTCCTCTTGCTGGCTTATAAAAGTATCCCAGACTCAAGGAAAACACATTAATAGGTTCTGAATTGTATGCTTTGAGAAAATAAACACTGTAAACGATAGAGATAGCAGTGACCTCTATCCTTCCCCAAAATTCGTTTCACACTTGGACTTAGCACACAGGGGTTGCATAATACACCAGAAGGCTTTTGTTACCTTCACACATACTCCTGTGACCACAGCCAAAGGAAAACAGTACTGAAGAAAATAATTTTATTATCTTCTATTTTACTCTTTAATCTAATTCAGAACACGAGGAGAAATGCCCACACAGAGCCAAATTCCACATTCATTAATGTAACAGGACATTAGCACCATGGCCACATCCTCTCACTGAGCAGCAAAAATGACCCTCTTCCTATATTACCATTAATAACAGTGCAGAGTTGGCCTAGCGGGCACTGGCCAGACCAAAAGTAAGCTCTTGGTCCCTTGGGCAATGGGTGATTTTTATTTACAGTGACAAGATGATCTTTACACTGTCTCTCTTGGGGCAGTACACACAGCTCCATCTACGAACCACAACACAGCAAGGAGGCTCTGCTGCCCTCATTTTACCTCAGTGATGGTGTCACTCTTATCTACCATGGGGATCATTTCTTCTCTTGTCCTCAGGATATTTTCTTGACCTCTCTAATCTTGTGATTGGGAGTGGTTCAGTTCTTTCTCATAGACACCAACATCATCTTCTTTTCCTTTGCACTTATGATCTTTTGTGACATTTACAAGGCCCTGTTCTGCCATGGCCAGCACTATAGCATGCAAGGAGATATAACCAGTTAATAACCACAGGGCTTTCAGCATGCATTCGGATCTGAGACTTCTGAGTAAGTGTCCTGCTTCAAAGATGACATTTGTCACTAGGTCTCTTTAAGACTATGTTGAGAAGCTTAATTTTGCAGATGGCAGTGACTACGGGGGAGACCAACTTGTCACAGTGCTGAGAATAGGGTTATTGAGTGCTTAGAACTAAATGAGACATCTTTCTCATGCCCTTTAAGGCTCAGGAAACATTGTGGAACAGGGAGCAGAAAGAATTAAATGCCATAGAATGAGGAGGAGTTGTCTGGAATGGTGTTTTCTGAACACAAAGTAGCATTTACTTCATGATCTCATAGTGGCTGTTGTTATTGCCACAAGTTCTGAACAATTTGGGGGCCATCAATATGTCATAGCCAATGAAGGAGGATAAAAGTAATCAAAATGAAAGGGCTATTTATAAATAAGAAGGGGTTTAGTGGGAGGAGGAAGAGAGAGGGTGAGAAGAGAAAGTATAGGAAGGGGATTATGAACAAATTAACTTATATTCAAGTATAAAAATTATCAATAAAAAGCTTTAAAAAGAATACAGAAAATGTAATCAAGCTTAAGAAACCTTTAATTTCATATAAACATAACATCTAATTTTTCAATGCTACAATACTTGTGTACTTAATATGATGGTTTATACTGTCCATGAATGAAATCCACACAATGGTTGGAAAAGCATATGTACTGAGTTGAATTTTCAAACTCTGGGCCATGGTAAGAAGAGTCATGGGCTAAAGGTATGCTAAACTGAGACCACCCACGAGTTATTCCACCTTTGGTGAGTCTTCTATTTCTTTAGAACTTCATATTCCTGTGAAAGTTATTAGCTCCAGTCATCCCTAAGGTCTCTTCTAACTTGGCTACTCTGGAAAGAAATATATAAACCCCTGGCATCTTTCATCTTTTATTTATATTTTGTCTGGGGTTGTTGCTTATCTACAACAAATGGAGGATTCAACATCAGGAAGCCTCCTCTTTATCCAGTACTTCTTAACTCTGAACGTAGTGAGCCTCACTACCTCACTGTAGACAAGGAGATCAGAAGGGCAGGCAGGAGTCTGTCCTTATTGAGACAATAGTCACCAGAGGCCCTCAGATTTTGGTGGGAGTAAGGAGAGTAGCCAGCTGGTCACTGCTTGATAAAGTTTGTTCTCTGAGTGCTAGTTAACCAATTGATGACTTTAGTCCTCTAGGGATAATTTTATTTTAAAATGTTGACATTAGGTAGTGATAAATAAATAAGCAGACCTACAGTGAAAGGTGTATAATCCTGTTTTCCAAATGTCTACTGAATTGTCCTGTCATTGTGTTTTTGTCTCTCAGCATTTTTAAAAATTAAGTAGAAAGAAATCTTTCATCATCCTCTATTGAGACTTTATTCAGAGGGTTTTCTGTGCCCCTTGTCACACACATCACAGTGTTAAAAGGTGCCTTGCCTCCTGTTCCTCTAATGTTGCCTTGTCCTCTGCCCAGTGTCCTGTGAGCTCACACTCGCTTTCACTCACAGCCTTATCAATAGCAAGTAGGCAAGTACTATACAATTGACCTTGATCTCATGCTTTGAAAGACCTTATCAGAAAAAGAGAAACATTCTCCAACAGAGAGGGAGAGCAGCATAGGTCAAGGAGGATAAGCATGATTAATTTAGAGAGATTTTGAGGGTATTACCCTCACTTTTGGACAAAGACTAATGGGAGCTTATCAGGGATAACCAGACTCTATCAACAAGATGAGAAAAGACGACTGACTCCTTGGCATAAGATGAACCACCTCTCACACACCAGCCAGCGCCCAGGTGGAACCACAGAGGAACTGGCAAGATGAGCAAGAGTGCTGCTTGTCAGGTGAGCCTGACCACCTACGCCAGGGAGGTGGAGGCAGACCCTGAGGAGACTCAGCACACACCAAAGCAGAAACGCAAGGGCTGCTGAGAGCTCAACACTAAAGCAGAATTAAAGCACACCCAATCAAGGCTCAGGGAATTTTTCAGAAGAGGAGATGGAAAGAATGTAAGAGTCACAGGGTAGGACGGAATATCTGAGACATAGCCCTCTCCAAAATGACTGACTTCTGCTTTCACAACTCACAACCCACACCTCCATGATGAATACCAGCAACTCCACTGTGGAGGGGTCTCAGTGGAGTGGGGCAGGAAGGAGGGAAATAACAGTGCCAACACATGATGAATCCATACAAAGTTTCTACTTAATTAAAAAAAATCTTATACATGATTAAATGACTTGGACATTGAGAATAGTAAACATCCTGTCCTCTTTCCACTCTGGAAAGGGGAAGTGGTCCATAATTTTTTAATAGATACTCTATGAAACTGTCATTTGAAGGATAATGGCAGATTTTCCCATCTTGCTGTCTGTGTGTGATCTCTAATGCACAGGGGAGACCTTCTCCAGCCACTCATAAAAGAACATTGGTCCTATTCTGGATTTGCTAAGGAAAACATTCTATGGGAGTGAGGCAGCTCCTTGTGTTCCAGGTATCCTTCCAAATTATTGTACATTCACAAACCAGCCTCTTATCTTAGAAATTATAGGTGGCCTCACACTACTAAACTAAGCACGTTGAAACTTTATGACTGAAAGAGTAACATGCCATGAATCAATTTATACTTGTATGTGTTCACTCATTCACTGTGGTGATGGAGATTTATTAAGCAAGATGCTGGGGAGAAGGCTCAGCTGTTTAAGTTGCTTGCTTGCAAGGCCTTCTGGCCTGGGTTGGATTACCCAGTATCCATTAAAAGGCAGATGAAAAAATGTGTCACATTAGTCTGGTATTCATTTGTAGTGGCATGGATCCCAGCTGTGCCCATTGTGTGTGTGTATGTGTGTATTTACATATGTGTAAACATGCACATGTGTACACACACACACACACACACACAAACTCACACACCCACTTATACCTGAAAATAAATAACTGAAAATATTTTAAAAGAGAAAATGCTATTGCGATGCTGACTTTCACTGGCTGGTACAATGAACAGGGCAAGCATAATTTACATTCTAAGGAAAATGCTCGCTGATCTGTCTAATTTTGAAAACATGACTGACAATATCATCTTGCTGTAAGTTACTATTTTCCTGTTTCTCCTGTCAGTTGTCAGTAAGGCCACCCTGTGGGCCTCTCCAAAGTGACTCACTTGATGTGGATGCAGGGTTACGCACTTTCTCAGTCTAGGGCTGCAGCTTGCTGCACACTGAGCTTTTGTAAGGACCCCAGACAATAGTCAAATCTAGCAGACCATCCAGACCCACCACAGGGCCTGAGGAGCTTCACGTGGCCTTTGCTGCTGTTTTACTCACTTGTTTTACTTTGATTATTTGGAAGTTCAAGAGATCTAGATTCTGCCAACGAATGTTTGCATAGGTCTGATTTGGGCTAGAAGCCCTGAACAGTGCATAGTATTACACACAGACAAGGGCCTGAGCTGGTGTGGGTTTGAATTTGTACATATGCATGTGCAGGGATGAACATTATGAAGGGTGAGAACAAAACAAAAGATTTATCCTAAAATGTGTCACCAACATGCCTGAGGGTTAATTAATGCTTTTGAGAAATGAGCCCAGTCTGTCATGAACTCTGCGTTGGCAGGATGTCCTCTGGTAGACACCTGCAAACAATTGTCTGGGGCAGCTTACTTGTGATTCAGGTATACACAGGAGTTAGAAAACATTAAAGGGATGCAAATGCATGGGAGGTAAAGCACAAAATTCTTAAGCACTTCGAAGGTGTGATAATAAAAATCTAGTCAGTAACTTGATAGAAAAGGTTTAAGCACTCCTTTTCTTTCCTTCTCTTTGGTAGGCAGATTGTAGTCACATTGGTCACTGCTGCTTGCTTATCACATAAATTGGAAGTCCATATGTAAGTAAGGGAGAGAAAAGAAGAGAGGAAGCAAAGGATGGGAAAGAGCCAAAAGAGGAAGAAAGAGAAGGAGGGAGGTTGGGACGGAGGGAGGGAAAGTGGGAACTAGGGACTGAGGAGAGAGGGAGAAGGGAAGGAATCAAAACAATAACTAAAAGAAATTTCATGGAAGGGGTTTGAAAAGTTTTCATGAAGTGTGCAGACAAGCAGACAAGGAAGTGCCCCCAGAAGGAAAACTGGAGGGCAGAGGAAAAAAAAAAAATCCCTCCTAACAATGACTTCTCCATGGATCCAGCCTCTTCTAATTGGATCAAAAGCAAAAGGAACAGACACAAACCTCTCATATTCAAAACACCCTGACTCTTTGGCTCCTGTCAGTGAACAGAAAAATTGTATCACCCTTGATCCCCAATCTCTCAATGGTTCTGAAACTGCAGCAAGGACATTTTTACTACTGACAAATCAATCCATTCCTTTAAAAAAATAGCTTTCTATTGATATATTTAAAGTGTCTGTCAATTCCTTTGCAAACTATCAAATCATGTGTTAAATCTAAAAATAGAGGTGAACATTTTAAACTTATCAGTCTGTAATAAATGAAGTAACCCTTGTAGCAAGCAAGCAAGAAATACAAACATAGCAACATAGTTAACCAGACCTCTCAAGTTTTGTGGGATCCAGGTAGATCCCCAAGTATTTTAGAGATGGTAATATCATGACAATGTACTATACAGGAAAGAAAAATGTTTTCCTTAGTAACTAGTATAGACAGATATGATAAATAACAAATAAATAAGACTCATCTATCTTTCTTATGGAGCTGTGAAAAATATATATGATCTTACCAAAGTTCATTGAAAAACAACTCAGGTATTTGCTATGGAAACTTTCTATGTGATATTAACGGAAGTTACATGAAAAAAGATTATGTCATCAAAACTTACTTTCAAAATTCTTCTGTAAGAGATATTTGTTGCCAGACATGATGGCACCCATTTGTCTTCCCAACACTGAGGAGGTTGAGGCAGGAGGAAAGTGTGTTCTGAGAAAGGTGAAAGGAGAGGGAAAAATGAGTGAAGGAGGGAGGGAGAGAAAGAGAGAGAGGTTTCATTGCTGAAATTTTTCTAAAACCTTCTAATGTAACAATGCACATCAGGAATCACAACAAGAAAGCGCTGGCAAGCATTACACAGAAGTCCTGGGTCACTGACGCTTTACAGAACTCTCAATAAAGTAGGAAGCAGACAGTTAGTCTATAGTACAGACTTTCTATTCTCAGTGGCACAGGTAAAGATTGTCCTTGGAACACCCCAGCAAGGCATAAAAACTGAGCTGGGTAGCTGAAAAAGGGCTCTGAGATGTCTTAGAATGAAAAATAATGGACTAAACTATGTAAACTATGGAGCAAGTTTAGACATACCTACAACAGAGTGTTCTGGAGAACTAAGTTAGTTAATGGACAAAGAGAGTTGTTTGCGTAATGATGCTTTTAAAAGAGAAACTTGTAACAAACAATAAAAATAGAGAAAGAGAGATGGAGATTTCAGTAATCCTACACAATCTGAAAAGATACAAGTTGGCATGATGTGATTTATTATCAAAATGTGAGGTGGTGTTATAATTGCTATCAAAGATCACTGAAGGAAATATATGTTTTTTAAATGGAGAGGCTGGAACTGGAGAGATGGCTTAGCTGTTAAAGTGCTTGCTTGCAAAACCTAAGGGACCAGGTTCAATTTCCCAGTACTCACATAATCTAAATGCACAAGGTGACATATGTGTATGGAGTTCATTTGCAGTGGCTAGAAGTCCAGGTGTGCTCACTCTCTCTCTCTCTCTCTACCTGCCCCTTTCTCTCTATCTGTATCAAATAAATAAATAACAAAATGGGGGAGCTGGAGAGATTGTCCAGTGGTTAAAGGCTCTTGCTTGCAAAGCCTGGTGGCCCAGGTTCAGTTCCCCAATATCCAAATAAAGTCACATGCACAAATTAGTGTATGTACCTGGAGTTTGTTTACAGTGGCAGGAAGTCCTGGAGTCTCTCTCTCTCTCTCTCTCTCTCTCTCATCTTTCTCCTTGCAAAGGAGTAAATACAATATTTTCTTTTTTTTTTAAGGCTTAGCCATGTGTGTTGGCACTCCTTTAAATTTTTTGTTGTTGTTGTTCATTTTTTATTTATTCATTTGAGAGCGACAGACATAGGGAGAAAGACAGATAGAGGGAGAGAGAGAGAATGGGCGCGCCAGGGCTTCCAGCCACTGCAAACGAACTCCAGACGCGTGCACCCCCTTGTGCATCTGGCTAAGGTGGGACCTGGGGAACCGAGCCTCAAACCGGGGTCCTTAGGCTTCACAGGCAAGTGCTTAACCACTAAGCCATCTCTCCAGCCCCAATATTTTCTTTTAACAAAAAGACCACTAGAGGAAAACACCCACCTAAACTGGATGAGTGAGATACACCAGCCAGCACATCAAGCCACAGCCTAATCCCTTATCCACCTTTTGTATGTGGGTTGTCACTGCTGTGCCAGGTCTGGAGTCCCTTCCTCATTGGACACAGTGATTCTGCAGTTTGTCTCTGACTGCTTGTCATCTTTCCATCCACCACCTCAGGGACAGTGCTCCTCAAAGAATTTCTGTGGCTACCGGTTCTGTCCTTGCTTCCCTATGATCATAAGCCTAACAACAGGTCTCACTTTGTTTTCCCCCATTTTTTTTTCTTTTTCTTGCTTTCATTTCTCAGCTTGTCTCATCCTTAAGGTTGTTCAGGGGATGATATCCCACCCAGGTTTGGAATAGTCTCCAAGTAGGATTACTGGTAGCTAAATGAGAGATGCTCTGCGTTGCTCATAACTTCATGAGGACAAGCATGTCTGCCTCTAGCACAGAAAAAAGCAAAAAGAAAAGATTTAAAAAATGATGCAAAAATCTAGAGCCAAGAGTCAAAACAAGATGGAATGGGAGAGATAACATGTGTTATTTTAATTGAACTAAAGAGACAATATGAAGCCAGTGATGAGGGAAGAATTTGTAATTAAAGAATAGAAAATAACTTCCTCAATTCATACTTGCAAAGTACTCTCAGTGAAAAGAGAAAAAAATAACTAATGACTCATATTTAGGTTTAGAATGGGAAATAACTAGGCAATGGACCTCATCAGAACCTTTTCCACACATACTGTCAATTGAGTGTTTATAATATAGGAACTTTCTTAAGCATCAGTGCTATAATATAATTTGAACCCAATTCCTAACTACAAATAATTTCTAATCTGCTTGAAGGACAACATGGATGTTTGGGGAAGTAAAGAGAGACATTCATATGATATACTTGATAAGACTTTATGTGATAGGGTGACCAAACAGAGTTTGGAATTTAAAAGGAGACATAAGGCCTACTTCATTGTGGGCTATGATAATATTATCTCACTTCTTGTGACTGTCCCTGTCCGATTTGGCCACAAAAGAAAATGTGCTAAGCAATAAAAAAAAAAATCTGATCCAATAAAATACCTAGACTCAGTCAGAGTATAACAAGGTACCTTTTTTTTCTTTACAATTTTTCTTATAACTATCCCTTGGTCCACTAAGAATTGTGATTATCAACAATGCAAGATCTTTTTTTCTTTGACCTTCTGCAGAATCCAAGCAAGATAAGGGTGGTTGATACATGGACTATTTATAACTGCTAATAAGCAGAATAAAGGTTCTATGGAGATAGGGCAGCTGAGGTGAAGGGGATGTGTTATTTTTTTCCCAGGCCTCTGCCTCTGGTCAGCTATGTTATGAGGACTCTTGGATCAATCCATCGAGAGCAAGGCAGTAGTAATGCATCACCACCTGATGTTTCTGTATTTCTGTTCAACATTTGGAGTTGTGAAATGGGGTGTATTTGCCTAGGGACTTATTTTGTCCTTGAAGTACCCCACTATAGACTGAAGAATCACTGTTCTCCTCAGGCGTCTCAGAAAGAAATGAGAAAACTGTAACCCTTCTTCCCCTTGTCTGCCTCGCATCCTCATAGATTTGAGGCAAACTTGCCCTCCACTTGGTAAAAACTGGCAACTGTGCTGCCCACTGCCAACTTTCTACTTTGATCTGGGGCCCAGGAGCAGGGTAATAAGGACATGTAGAAACAAAGCCTGGCCCATTAGCATCTCCATTCTACCACATCGGGAATCTTGGCGTTTTCAATATATATTTAAAATAACGGAGCAAGACAAGTTGCTGCCTTTCCTCAGAATTGCCAGCGTATGCTCCCCGATCTCCTGCATTTTGCATTGTGTCAGTGTGTGTCGGAGGTTTCAGGAAAGGTAATATAGAAGATGAATGAAAGTCTATCATTGCAGTGCCAAGATGAAAAAGTGACAGCTCATAATGGAAAGAAAAATAGTTTCCATTTTGGGCTCTGTAAGTAAGAGAGTGACAGAGTCTTGGGAACTGTGAGTCTGAAAAATGGTCCCTTTGACAGACATGCCTGTAAGTGAGAGGGCCCCGGATAGAATACCACCTATAATAGAGGGAATAATGATTATTTTAGACATTGCATGATTCTGAATAAATCCTTGACTGCTCCCCAGAAAATGGTGTTGAAAAGATTCTAGGAACATTGGTCAGTTAATGTAAGAAATATATGGCCATATCATTATTAGTCTTACAGCCTAAGTTGATTAAATTTATTTATTTCAGACTTGACCAAAAGTTAATAATATTCCTTTTAAAAAGTCCTTAGCATTGACAAGAAAAAAAGTCACTCTAGAACCTTCCTTAAGGGTTTTCTTTGTAGCCAGATCTCTTATAATTCACTTCTAGATTGTCTATCATAATTGATGGTTTGCAAATGATTTGAATTAAGCTATATACAAGCTAAGACAGCACCATAAAATACTGATATTTAAAACTTTTATATCAAATTTCAAAATTGTCAGTACTATCTGATAAAATATTTCACTTAATGTCTAATGCCTGATATTTCTTACTTGTAGCTCAGGTGTTAGCCAATTTGTAGTGTTTACAATTACCTGTCTGTATAATTTATTTACCCATCTTGACATAAAAGCAATGAGAAACACATTCCCACCTAATTTACCAAATGCTACATCAGTGGCTTTTCTCAAAACTTGCACATTTGGTCTGCTGAGCACGCTATTATATTGATTTTCTCAAAGGAGGCTATACAAAATCTATCCTGGAATCAGGGCTCCTAGAGTTTCCACTCTCTTGGTCTCAATCACAAGTTAAAAGAAATAAATGATCACGCAAAGAAGTGATTTCTACCTATTGAGAGGCCCAGAGTGAAGCCTGAAGGAGAATATGAGGGTTTGTGTATCACAGTGTCTGATGTGGAAGGCACCTTGGAGGACTGCCCTTGGGCTGACTCAGCACTCCAGGGTGGAGGACCTTGGATGACTCTCAGTTCACATGCCTGCCTACTCCTTTCCTGAAAAGCTCTGACTGTCCATAGACCGACCTGATCCCATGTTCATACTAATCTTTCACCCAACAGTTGGTCTTTTCTGGCCTCCTGAAAATATAGAGAAATAGCCCCTTGAGTGATTGTAATAGTCTCACACCTTTCTTTAGCTACCTTAACCTCACCTGACAGATTTCTTACCAATCATGTCCCCAGAAGAGAGTTAATATGAAGAGCCAGGGAATAGACAAGACCACCTCTTGTACATTGTGCCCTGTTGTCCTCCACACTCAACTTGCTATGCAGTAGTGACATGTGTTTACCCTTATGTGACCTGTGACCACAGAAGAAAGGACAATGCCCTGGAGGACCGGAGACTGGATCTGACTTGTCCTCTTACAGGTTTTTATAAACACAAGCCAATCATTTCATTTTATGAACTTTATCTTTAGTGAAGAAAGAGAGCATTTCTATCTGGCCCAATTGTGAAAACTGAATTAGTTAACATGCACACATGCTCTGGGAAAATAGTGATATTTGGTAAACATAGTCACAGTTACCACCAGGCTCATGGTTGAATTTTAGTTACATTTGTTTCCTGTATAATTATATAATCCATATAAAATAGAACTAGTTGAGAAAAGGGAAAGAAGCAACAGGAGAAAGCTGTATTCAGTGGGACTTATGGAGAGAGGATAAAGTGGGTGTGTATAGATTGGGTTCTTGACTTTTTAAATTTCATTTTCACACATACTCTGTCCCTAAATTGCAGCACCTGTTGGGTGTTGAACCACAGTGCCTGGGGCAATTATTGCAATCCACCTTCCCAAGGAATTTTCCTGAGGGAAACCCAAAATAGGAAAGATAATGAATAATGCTGAATAAAATGCATTTTGGTATAACTGGTCTCACTTATAAAGGCTAAAATTCTACATGAGTACAAAGAAACAGGCCCCGATGCTGAGATTTATTAGCCAGGAACAACCTGTCTAACTCAGTGCAGGCAGCTTCCACTCCAAGAATAAAAAAACAGAACAGACAAAAGGCAAAGGAAGAGATTGTATTATGCTGGGAACAATGCATCTCTGAAAAGATGGTGAAGAGATGCCCTGATACATCTCCCATCTCCCGCACTTGTTCAGCAAGGACACCCAGTACAAAGAAAAGCAACACTCTCTCAAGCTCCTGAGAAAAGGGAAATAATTTCCTGAATAAAGATTACTGCTAATAGAAAGGAGTGTTTTGTGAGCTCCTGAAGGTACCAATATGCAAATGCACCATCTTACAGTTTGGAGAAGGAAAAGGGAACAGGATTATATCTCAAGTGCTCTGTGTTTGCCACACATAGTGTCCACTTTGCTTCTGACCTCTGCTTACTCAGCTCTAGCCTGGTAGCTGTGGTCCTCAGGTTACTTCCCTGCCTTGTGCTCTGCTTTAGTTGTTTAGAAGCAAGACACCCGTCACCACCACAGCCAGCATGTGAGCATGCAAACACACACACCATACATGCATAGACACTCACTGGCACACACATGAACTACTTTCCCATTTATCAAATTTCCAATAACCTGCAAATGCAACTCGGACTGAAGTATTGCTACTGTGTAAGCATGTTTCTCAGTGGATTCCAGGAGCACAGAATTGTCACTTCTATTAAAGAGAGAAAGGATAGGAGAGGAGAGAGGAAGAGAGGAATGAGGAATGGAGGGAGAGAGGGAATAAAGGTGACAGAAACTGGAAAGGAGGGAAAGACTAGGCCTTTTGAAGTAGCTGATATGGAATAAAAACAGCATAGAAAAGTTTTGTGTTAAGGGAAAGGTGATATCAGACCAGGAAGGGGGTGGATCCTTGACAGACCTTTAATGAGGATCTGCCTTCAATAAGCAAGGAAGAGAGGGCAGCAGTTCCTACATTCTTAATATTGTATTCTATCCATAGAGAGGAGTTCCTTTTGTTGTTCCAATGAAGATAGACTCTGTATTAGTGTCCCTCTGGTGTGATTAATCATAGCTAGTCAACATTTTCAAAACTCAAGTTCCAACCTTAATCAAATGTATAGATCTGTGGCCATCTTGAATTTTACCCCAAGATAATGACTTCAATAATGAACTTGGAAGATATAAACTTGGACAGTGAAAAATACAAATTGCTACAAGTTTGAAGACCTGCCAGTTTGAATTTATTGCTTCTCAGCTACAACCCTGCTTTCTTGGTTTTACTTTGAGATAGTGTGGCTGGCCCACTGAAAAACTGTTTGTTTCAGCTTGGCAGTAGGATCCCAGCTTCAAAACCCTTCTCCAAGCTTCTGAGTACTTGTCTTGGTTACTTTTTCTTCTTGTTGTCAGTGGTAGTTGCTACCACTGTCACTTCCCACCAGCTTTATTTTTATGCCTTGTACGAGTTAACCAACTTTTGCCTCCTTATCAATTCTCTATATACTATTTTCTCTTCACAAATTATTTCTGTGGTTTCTGTCTCCTTATTGGACCCCACTCAGTGAGGAATTGCCTTTTTGCTTTGGAAGATAAACTTTTCCTTATTCTTTTAAGTAAACACAAGCAGTGGTGCTTTGAGAGAGACAAAGAGCAAAGACAAGAGTAAGGGGAAGGGACTTAGTTTTCAGCATAGTAGTCTTTACTCTGCACTTTTCACTGACCATTACTGTAGATGTAATGACTATGTTATCCACTCACCTGTTAGTGATTAGACCCATTCCCTTCTTCCCCTTCCTTGCTTTGTCCATCAAGGCTGATTTACATCCTTTGTGAACTAGTTTCTTGCTAAGTTCAAGCTCAGCCAAGGGGAAATGTCTGCAGTGAGGAAACCGGAGGAAGTGTGAGAATGACCAACTCACGACAATGCTGTATTTTCTCCTGAGATGAGCCTGAGTATGGTTCCACTATCCTCCATGCTGGCTGTGGTGGTGACGGCAGGTGGTCCTTACTCCTTGCACATACCACCTTCTGCTGGGACCCCTCTAAGCCTAGGGATGACAGCATATTCTTTCCATTGCTAATGTCTGTCTCTGTGTTTTAATCGACAACTTGTTAAGCAGTTGTCTAAAATAAATCCCCAGTATTGAACTACCTGGTAGAAGCTCTGTTTTCCTAATTGGATTTGACTGATATATCTGTAGTGATATCTCTCACATAATATTTATCAGCTCATATATTTAAATGTCTTCTAATACTGTCAAATATATTCTGTTTCTCACTTAATTTTCCTAGACAACGTCATGGTTGCTTCAGAAAGAATTTAAGTTAATTCATTTTGTCAGGTTTTTTTTTTTCTCCTGGACCTTTTAGTGTGTATCATGAAAATAAGTAAATACTAAAGTTAGTGATGGCCAGCTCCTGAATTTCATCATCAGTACACATGCCTCTACATATGTAAAGGAAGAGTACAAACAAAGATTGCCTCTAAAGCCACCTTTTCCCTAGTGAACATGTAATGAATTCAATGTATTTCTTCCCTGTTGACTTATAAGTCACTGACCTAAATTGTCCCCCAACCTATACAAAAGTGAAAGAGAAAGAAACCAGAAGAGAAGGAAAGATTGAGTAAAAATTTGTAGAAACTATTTGAGCATTATAAATATGTGCTTTAGTTCTTACATCTTATAAATTGTATATAATTATATACAAATCACTGACCTGGAACTTGCCAAGTAGGTTTAGACTGGCTGTGAAGAAATCCCAAAGGATCCATTTGTTTTCACCTCCGCAGTGCCAGGATTAAACACACCACGACACCTTTTTCTTAACACGGTTCTGGTAATCAAAGTCAAGTACTCATGGAAGCACTTTACCAACTGAGCTATCCCCCCAGCCCTGGGTTATGGAGAATTCTTATACCTCCTTTGCACACCACATGAATGAAATTCAAACAGTGAAGTAAATTTCAAGTCATCCACAGGCCAGTGTGGTGTAGCTGGCACTTGGATATGAGCCGGCCTAAGCAGGCCCACTTGATATGCTCAAATAGAGAACCAAAGAAGAGAATGGCTGGGCATTGAGACAGAAAACAGGCAATCCTTGAACACTCCACTAGAGGCCACCATGAAGGTATGTTGAATATAAAAGCTAGAGGCACAAGGGGGCATCCTGAAGGAGAGAGGCAGAAAGAGGGCACTGTGGTAACAAGCACGCAGAACACATTCTGGGGTACAGAAGTAGCCTCCTGACAGAAAGAAGACTGAACTGCATAACAGCATCGACAAGGCCATGTCTTTTAGCATATGCCATCCTCCCTAATAGACAGGTAATTGCTTTGGTACCCTGGTGGAGAGGAGCCTTCAGTTTGGGGTACCTCATTAACATGTTGTCAGACCCTGGAGAGATCAGAAAGGAGAAAAGAGATGATTACAGGGACTGGAAGGGTTGATTTATGAGGCAAGATGGAAAGACTGGTGCTGCTACCATGTGGATAAATGATAGCTAAGGGAGGCATAATGATATCTATAAATATTTGTAGGGCGGAAGCAGTGAGAAGAGAAGGGGTTCATGCACTGCTGATGGAACACGTCGCCCTCTGCTTTCTTTCACTGTTCTGACAGGAAAACTTCCTGACAGCGGGATCATCAGAATTGCAGGAAAATCAACCAAAGGGAAAGGGGGAAAGTGTCAGGCAGGGTTCTGCAAGACAAAGGAATGGGAAAAACCACAGAGGGTCTTGAGAGGTGTGTTCTGTTTAGATTCAGGAGTGGATGTGAAGCTTCACATCTCACCTTGCCACAGCCCCCTCTCTCCTCACCTTTCAGCTCACCTTGTCTCAGCCTCCTCTCTCCTCACCTCTCAGCTCACCTTGTCTCAGCCTCCTCTATCCTCACCTCTCAGCTCACCTTGTCTCAGCCTCCTCTATCCTGACCTCTTTCTAGGAGCACTTGTTTGATCTTGTCTTCATTGAGACTTCCTCTTTAATTTAACCACTGACGTCTACCTATTCTATGTCCTTAATTGAAAATGCCTCCATTAGGCAGGCAAGGTGCTGAGATGAGGTATAGATATAAAGACAAGGAGCAATCTTCCCATGTACATGGAGAAGTTACTAGGGCATCACAGAACTCAATACAGTGTTCAAAGTTTGGTGATAGATGCAGACCAGGTACCTGGAGGAAACACATCGTAGCACATTAACTTCTGAAGCTTGGAGGTGCTGAACTTCACCAGAGCCATGAACACAGCAATAGATTAGACATCCCCCGACCCCTCATGTACATGATAATAAAAAAAAAATGCATCCTTCTACCTGCCTTAAAGAGGGCTTGCTGGGGGCTGGAGACATGGCTGAGAAGTTAGTGCCCTTGCCTGCAAAGCCGAAGGGTCCAAGTTTGACTTCCCAAAACCCAAATGAGCCAGAAACACAAGGTGACACACACACAAGGTGGCACATGCATCTTGACTGCAGTTGTAGTGGCTAGAGGCCCTGGCATGTCACCTCTCTCTCTCTCTCTCTCTCTCTCTCTCTCTCTCTCTCTCTCTCTCTCTCTCATAAAATTTAATTTAACTGAATTTTAAAAGGGGCTGGATGTCCATGCTTCCCACAACTCTCTAGTATGACTCACAGGTCACAGTCATCACAGACTTCCCGCTTCAGCCTTTGACCTCCTGGAAGATCAGAGACAGACTTTCCCAGGCTCTGTTCCTTGACCCATGAACCAGGAACTCAAAAATTAGAGACGCATCTTGTGCAGTCACCTGAACCTTCTGGTTACAGTTCATCCCATGCACACCTGCCCATTCTTTAGTCTAAGACTAGATCATCTCAGCAAGACACCATCATAGATACATCTACTGTGTTGCTTTGCCTGAGAAAAATGTTTTGTTATATGGCACTTGTGTTTGACAACGGAATCTTGAAGAGCAAACTGCAGTATGGAAAAGGGAAGAGGAGGGCTTGGATACAAAGGAGTTCCGTAGAAAGAATGCACTCTACATTCCAGCCTGGATCTGAAAGACAGACTAGAGACTAGGTTATTGATGTCAGAAGATAACAGGGTTTGGTGGTCACCTTTTGAGGAGTTCTAAGGTATTTTTCCCTGGACATGTAATTGGACCTAGAAACATAGATAGTAGTAGAAATAGAGATAATTTATTATAAAACAGTACACTTCCAAGGAGTAGGAAATGGGCCAGAGCGCAGAAAAAGAGACTAGTAGCTCATATAGCCATGCTTATACAAAAGAGGAAGCTTTTATGTTACATTTTGAGGCTTTGCTGGGACATTTGTAAAGCACGAGCTTTCTCAAGCATCTGCTTTTACATGTCATTCTACATACAACCTTGTGTACTATATGTCTGGGCAGATTCTTACATCTGTACACAGGGGCTTATCAGTACTAAGATGAGACATAGGCTACTTTCTGACACTCTGGAATGACTCTGCTCCTGCATCAGTGACACCAGCTCGATTTAGTTACCTCAGCTCCACATTTCCAGCCTTCCTTTTGCCAAGAGTTTGCCTCATTTAATAATTTTGCAGGGCTGGAGAGATGGCTTAGTGGTTAAGCACTTGCCTGTGAAGCCTAAGGACCCCGGTTCAAGGCTTGATTCCCCAGGACCCACATTAGCCAGATGCACAAGGGGGCGCACGCATCTGGAATTCGTCTGCAGTGGCTGGAAGCCCTGGTGCACCCATTCTCTCCCCCTCTCTCTCTCTCTCTCTCTCTCGCCCTCTGCCTCGTTCTCTGTCTGTCGCTCTCAAATAAATAAAAATTAAAAAAAAACAAAAAAATAATAAAAAAAATAATAATTTTGCAGCCTTGCAACAAGACATTCTGGACTTAACTCTCTATCCTACTTTCCTGCCTCATTACTGGTACCATCACAGATGAAAGCTGTGTCCATGGAGGGAGAGAGAGGAACTAGGTAAAGAGGGCATCATTTACCAAAGGTCATAACCCTAGACAGAAGCTCTTCTGGCTAAATTTCCTTGCTATACAAATGAACCCTCCTGAAGTATTTCTCTGGGCATATGTTCAGCTATTGTGTGGCTATCTCAGAACAATGTCTGGCAGGTTGTGAGTAGATAAGAAATGTTTTCTTAGATGTATGTTGGGCTGATTTTCCTGCATTCTTTCCATGTGTGAGTGCATGATTTCATCACAGAAGAATTTGTGAAGCCATCCCCCCGATTCTGATGTCTCAGAGTGAGTGCTGCTGGCGGCCCCTGCCTGACCTAGGCTTCTCCAAGCTGGCACAAAAACAGAGTGTGTCTTACTGGAGCACATAACTCACACTGGATTGTCAGCATACGTAAGCCAGACTGTGTCCCAGAGAAACTGGCCAGGACAGAGCCTGAGTGTAGGACACTGTGGCTCATGCTGGGCATAGTGAAAGTGGGAACCTGATCCTGGGTGGAGCCCAGTCTCAGCCACCCCAGGAGTATGGACAACTGGTTAGAGAGAACAAAACACTTTCCACAAATCAACTGTATTTAGTGCTACATAGTGTTCATTATTGACATATTCAGTGGAACAGAAACTTTTGTTTTCCCTGACACTTCTGAGAGCTACTAGTTTTGTGGAGGGAACAGAAGCTTGGTTGGGAGAGATAGCAGGTATACAAATCATGTTAATTTTATCATAAGTTTAGGACCTTCTGTGTTTTTTCTCCCTCAAGGCTTTTTTCTTCTCCTCCTAGCCTAGAAAAGAAAAGAGGTTATGGATAGAGGTTCCCACTATACAAAACCCCAGCTTGGTAAACCCTTCCTCTCTTGCAAACAGGACACCAGAGATCCCAATAGTTAATGCTAAAATATTATTTTCCCACTGCCTGACTCTGAAAGATCCAGATTCTTGAATATTACACACTAAAGAGTTACCAAAGCAGGAAACAGGAGACAATTCTCCAGTTCCGTCCCTGGGAGCCACTCAGTGACAAGGAGGGAAGCGGTGTGGCTGTGCTGGTGTTTGTGTGTGCATTGAGAAAACGTGTCCTGGGGGTGCGCACTCAGTGTAACTCAGCTTTATCTATTTTGACATCCTGTCTCCTACATTTAAACACATGCAGGTGCCTCATAGCTCAGGTGGTAAGGACCTGAGATAAATTTCTAGAACTCATGTTTAAAATTAAAAAAGAAAAGAGAAAAAAAAAAAAAAAGGACAAGCTTTGTGGTGCTCAACTATACTGCCATCACTAGGGAGGCAGAGACAGGTAGAAGCCTGGAGCTCACTGACCAGACGGTCTGGCTTTCTTCAGATGAAAATGTTGGATGATGTCCCTGAGGATGACACTAGAGATTGTCCTCATTAGTCTCTTGCACATGTGCAGAGCACACACACACACACACACACCACTCAGGAGATCATCTGAGATGACCAAGATATGAGATTTGAAGGAATTTGACATGAGGATATCTTCCCCTAGTACTCATTTTAATTCATTTGCCCTAGATAACTTTCTTCCCCTTGTCTTCTCTTCTGGCATCTCTGATTCAGCTGTTATCTTCTTTCAGATGTAAATAACCATCTTGCCATACATTAAGCCTCAAGTCCTCACTGTGACTTCGCCAAGTATGGTGGTTTGATTCAAGTGGCCCCTATAAACTAATGTGTTTAGAATGCTACCTCACAGGCTGGTGGCAGTTTGGGAATTGAAGCCTCCTGGAGGCAGAGTATTATTGGAGGCAGGCTTGTGGGTTTTATAGCCAGCTTCCCTTTGCCTGCATTTGGTACTCTCTCCTGTTCTTATTGTCCACCTGATGTTGGTGAGGAGGTGATGTCCACCCTCTGCTCATGCCATCATTTGCCCTCCCATTATGGAGCTTCCCTTCAAGCCAGTAAGCCAAAATACCCTTTCCTCCCACAAACTTTTCTTGACTATGTGTTTTCTGCCACCAACGCATAGCTGACTGCAAGGTGAACTTACGGAAGTGTGGCTATGTCAATCAAGCCAAGCTGCCTTTTCTTTCCCATGGAAGTAATCCTAAAATCTTTCCAACTTCTCCATATACTGAACACAATTTCATATCCTTGCTGTATGCCCACTACTCCTATAGATTTAGAATGAAGTGAGGCACTGAATCATTTTAACTTCATTACTATAGTCCCAATAAAACAATGCAAAGTAATGTCCAGTTCTCTGGAGGTAGAATGGACCTTGTACTTTGTGTAATTCCAATATGGTCCTCAAAGTTTGATTTCTAAATAGTGATTAGTATTTCTACAAAGTCATTTCCTAAGATCATATGCTGCTAGTTAAATACCCTGAGATGACCACTTTCCTGGACATTGGGTAAACGGATACTATAGATCAAGAAAATATGCGTGAACAGCCAAGTGCTATTCTGTGAGGGTAACCCCCTATGTTTGCAGCAAAATCCAGACACATTTCCCTGTGGTAGGTGTAGATAAGGGCACTTGCATATTAGGTTGGCACATGGGTGACATCGAGCAGATACATATCCATCAGTTCCAGAACACATTCTATCTTGCTTTCTGTTTATACACATTTCACTCAGGGTGTAGAGGCATGAAATACAATTGTTGGCTTAGAAAACTATATGAAAACAGATTCCTTCCTTTTAATCCAGGCTCCGATATTGAAACTATGGCTGTTGGGACTTGTGAGCATATTGCAGATGCTGAGCAGGTGAGCTTTAAAAATGGGGTTCCATTTGAATAATCTGTCAGGCTACAGATGACAAAAAGCTAATTCTGACTCCAGCCAGAATGAGTGATTACTTTGGTAACAAATTAAAACAAGCTTGGAAATTGGAAATTACCAGAATTAAGCTATCTCCAATGAATGACTGAGCTCTCCCCTTCAGTACATTTTCTTCTGTATTAGCCATAAACATGAGCTCTTCATTAATAGAAATTGGTTCATTGCTACTGGCCACAAGGGGAATGCATTGGGTATGCAGCACTCACTTCCAACCTGATCATGGAGACAACTTGTTCTTAATGTGAGTGCTTTCTTGGGAACTCAATTCTTTATGTCCCCTTTGGCTTCTTGTATATGAAGCCAATTGTAATGTTAAACTTTTAAATGTTCAAATATTTCCTCCATATGGGATGTTTATGAAACAAAATAATTTCTGGATGATTACTGTTTTTAATAACCAGCTAATGACTGTACTAATCAGATATGTCCTTTGGCTTATAGAAGGCACAAGGGACAAACAAAGATATTCCTGCTGCAAATAAGTGAAACTCAACTTTGGAGCTTCCCTTGCAGCAGACACAGAATTGCAAAACCACAGTGCCATCCTTGAACACAAGATGGTCTACTCTTCCTTCATCAGTGAATATTTAACCTATACAAGTTAAAATGGGTGGCTTCTGACCTCTTAAATCTCTGTATACTGAACACTGCATTGTATACTCCTTTTATTGATAGTGTATGCTGCATTGATGTGTGGGGGCATCTTTGTGGAAGAGGGTGGATGCATCTACACCCACATACATTTGGAGGCCAGAGGTTGACAGCAGATACTACTCAGTCACTCTCCACGTAATATTTTGAGACAAGGTCTCCCACTGAACCTGTAGCTCTCTAATTTGACAAGCCTCTAGCCAGCAAGGTTCAGGCATTCTCCTCTTTCCATCTCCCATGTAATGGAATTATAAGTCAGTACCAATCTGTACTGAACTCTACATGGACATTAGGGATCTGAACTCAGGTCCTCCTGCTTGCACACAAGTACTTTATCCACAGAGTCAACTCCCTAGCCCCTTTTATTGATAATTTTATACAGTGGTAAATGTAGAAATTTTATTCAGACATTTTCTGTAATTACTTTTCTTCTCCTCATCCCTGAACACAATTCATGATGACCTCACACAGCACTGAAACAGGGGTTAATATTCCACAAAGGCTGTGTTGTTTTCTTAATACATTGCCCTTGCTACTTGGTTAGGTTGCACATTTGTCTAAATTACCATAAGAAGCCAGCTGGTGCCACTGTTCACCCTTTCTCTTTGAGGTACTTTATATAGATGATATGCAAATGGTAACAGTATCTGGTCTAGTTCTGCCTCGATCATTCTCCCAGTACAAATGTGTGATGGGGGGCTGGCGGCATGCACACATGTGCTTTTTTGTATGCCTAAGGAAATCATGAAAAATAGCCAGTGAGGGTTTTCCACAGCATTGGGTGTTTCATTAGCAGAATTACACCAACTTTTTTTTTTTTGCATTTGATGAAATGGTAATTTTCCTTTTCTTTTCATATGGAGCTTGAGGGACAGGCTTTTCTTTAATGTACAAATAATCTTTATGACCCTTGTAAGCAGGTCTGAGATACTCAGCTGAGTAATGTAGCAGAACTGAAATTTCCATCTACTTGATGTTTTGCACAGGCTTTTGATGAAGTCACTGTCACCTGCTATTAACTTAATATCAAGTCTTAATAGGGTCCCGTTCTCACCATCTCCACGCTGTTGGGGTCCAAATTAATTACTAAGTTAAAACTCTGCCACATAAATCCTCACTTCCCAGGGAAGAAAAAGAAAGTTTATAACTTCATTTGAGGGCTCAGAAAGCATCACATGGAAGATCTGCCTTCAAGACATGCCCACAGGGTCTGTATGGGAGTGAGAAAAGCAGAGGTTCCTGTAAAGCTTGGATATCTTCCTCATGCTCAAGCCCCTTGCCTTTAGTCTCCACATCCCATACTTTTTTTTCTAAGTCACCAGACTAGGCCTTAGTGCTCTTGGTACTGTTCTAGACATGGTCATTAAAAATGTTTAATACAAGCAGACTGTTTTTAAGTATTCATTGTTTCAAAAAATATCCATAAAGTGTGTGATGGAATGAGCCAACTATCTTATAACCATAATATTCTATAAACTGTTATAACCCAATAAAAATTATAAGTGTGTGTGTATATATATGTAATACATGCAGTATAGTTTGACATGTACATGGTGTATACATGTGTGTGCAGATGTGCACGTCCTGTGTATGGATGCAAAGGGATGTATTGAAGCTTACAGATAGAGGGGACATTCCATAATGGCAGAAAAAATTGGCCCCCTTTCTCAGATCCTAGCAGGGAGAGAAAAAAACAGCACCAGCACCTCTGGCAAGCACATTTCAGGAACTCCAGACAAGGCTCCCGCATTCTGCATATCTTTAGTTTGGAATTCCAGACCTGTCCCCACACCTTAGGGTTGAACCCTCGATCCACCCTCAGTGACACCAAGTTACAGGCTTTAATAAAACTCATGAATTGATTGGTGGACATACATTCAAACTACCACACTTGGACAAGTGTTTCATTGAACCTGAAGTTGCCATTTTTGGTCAGACTGGCTGACCAGTGAGCTCTAGGAGTCTCTGGTCTCCATTCCCCACAGGACAGGGGTTATAGTCATTCATGGCCCTATTCAGGTTTCATTTTAAATTTTTTTAAATTTGTTTTTCATTTGAAGAAGAGAAATACAAACAGACAGAAAGAGAGTGAGTGAATTAATGAATCACTATGCCGGGGTCTCCTGCTACTGCAAATGAACTCTAGACACACACATCACTTTGTGCATCTGGATTTATGTGGGCGCTGGGGAACTGAACGGGTCTGGCTTTCAAGCAAGCATCTTTAACTGCTGAACCATTCCTCCATTACAACGCTCACCTTTTTACATAGGTCCTTTGGAGTCATGTTTATCAGACTGTCTCAGACTTTCATACTTGTACTATAAATGTACTATAAATGCTCCTACCTCTCAATCCACATAAGATTTGTTTTTAATCTATTCAACCATTTTATTTCAGATGTTACATAAAATCCTATCATCAGAAATAAACTTGATATTAAATGATAACATCCTGAAGAAATCAGAAGTGGAGCACAGTTTGAGAAGATGGAGCTGGCATAATCTCTACTAAATACTTTTAGGTGAATAGTTGTCTCACTGGGAATAACACCAGCATGCTAACGGCTTTCTGAAGAACATGAGACATTCATGGTTGAGAAGAGGATGGGGGAAGGTAGGGTCTTTCCCAAGGGTGGTAAAACTTTGGAGATAATTTTGCCTGAGTCACAATATTGCCCTTGCAATTCTCTGGGGATAGCAAAATTAAAGTAGAAGTGTGGTACTGGCGGTTGAGTGATGAGCCCCATTGCCTTCTGGAAGAATTAAAAGAAGGGAGAACCCTAGAGTTGATGCATTGGACATTTGTGAAGAGAGAAGTCATAGTTTAAAAACTTATACTTAAAAATGCCTTTAGCATATAGAGATAATATCAATTACTTATCAGATGTTTATTTATTTTTAATTTATTTAAGGGAGATAAAGAGAGAAAGAGGCGTATAGAAAGGGAAAAAGAATGGGTGTGCCAGGGCCTTCAGCCACTGCAAACCAACTCCAGATGCATGCGTTTCCTGTGCATCTGGCTTAAGTGGGTCCTGAGGAATAGAACTGGGGTCCTTTGGCTTTGCAGGCAAAACAATAAGCTTCTCTCTAGTCCTTAGCAGATGTTTTTTTCAAAAGAATATTACTCCATTCATCCTATTGAAAACTTCAATCTATGTTTTTGAAGATTCTTTCTGGCCTTACTAGATATCTTTTCCTGTTTCTTACTCTCTTTTCAAAAACTTTTTGCTGATCCTACCTATAGCCTTTCTTTACCTAGATTCCTATCACTAGTCCCTGAAACCAGTCTGCCAACTTGGGAAAGGTGAAGAAGCACTTGGAAGTCCATGTTCCTCAGACTTTTAGCCAACATGTGATACCTGAGATATAGCAGCATAAGTCCTCATTTTTTGTCCCATAGGGAAGAAACAAAAAGGTACCACATAGAGTCCTAATGAATCCAGGACCATGCTAGGCTTCACTGGCCCTTTCTACTGATTTACTGTTCCATGTTCTTACTAGATTTGCTTTAACAAGTTACTACACAGTTGTTTTAAGACTTTTTTCCAGTAAACTCAAAGATGCCATACTACTACATGTATATTCCCCTGACTATCTAGAAGAAAACTCCAACTCATCGTAGCCAGCCCCAAAGCCACCACCATGTTCCATGTGCCACATCCTCTTGCCTTTCCATTGCTAATCCAGCATCCTCCTCATTATCCAGGCACAAAATGTTAAGCCCATCTTTAAGTGTTTCTTTTTGTGGTGATCTAATTAATATTTTCATTAAAGGTTACAGTTTCCCAAAGAGTATTAATTTAATATAATTTGATTCTCAAAATAAAAAAATCTAGAAATTTATAGAGCATTGTGAGCTATACTAGTCCTATAATATGGCTTCAAAGGGTAAAGGAACTAAAAGAGTCAGTCACCTGAACAATGAAGAAGGGGCCTGTGCCTCTGACTCTGATTGACCACTTTTCCACAACACCAGATGTTCCTTTTGGGATGTCTTTCAAATGTCTCCTTTCTTTGTTGATTCTTTCACACAGCCATGATTGAAGGCTACCCATTCTCAGTGTGCAGCAACCATCTTATAAGTAGCCAACCTTCCCCTCTTCTCCTCGTTTCAAACCTAAATGCTTTTGCTAAATAGCTTCTTTTGCTCACTGCCCTAGAATCTGGATCCTGGAAGTGTTTCTTATCCTAGACTTTCTTTATTACTGAACTGTGGCATAACTACACTGAGCAGTAGAAATGATTATTCTGCAATCAAACACTGTGGTAATAAGAACTCAGCATACATGGCACCAACAAAGGCCATGAATGATGAGAATCATTGATACAAACCTATGATGAAAGCCAAAGAGGTCAAAGGATAGCTGTGCATACATACTGAGCACTGGAGACATCCCTTGGAAGCTGCTATGTGCCATAACTTGAAAGGTGGATGCCAGGCTGAGTGTGCTACCTGTGCCTGATGAAGAGGCCTGGAACCTAAAAGTTAGTAGTGTGAGTTGGGAAAGTGACTAGGCTCTGGTCAGTGGGATACCCATGAGATCTATGCAGTATCCTCTAATTCTGCACCTGATCTCTTACGTGACAGTTTTCCTTTTTGGATGTCTCATGAAGAAGATGGTAGAATGTTGATATAAAAGGATCTAGACTCCCAACTCATTACCAGAGGGCAGTTTTCAATAAAAATGTCAAAATCTACATTGAACTCTGACATTACAGACCTGAGACACTGTGGTATATTTTTATAGCAAAGAATTCTTTGGTAAATCATGTTTCATAGCCCACAATTCCTACACCTTCCATTCTCTATTCTAGCATAGCAGTATATATTCAGTTAAGTGTTCATTGCTTGTTAAAGTAATTAGAAACACAAATTCATATTATGACTAAATTTTAGTAAATAAAACAGAAGAAAACAGTCATGGTTGCTACTACACAATGAAGACATAATAATTTAGAGAATATATATCACAAAAATCATAATTTATGTTTAATATCTCCAAATAATAATTCCTAACAGCTTTGAGCTGAATTATTCAATTATAATAAACTGAATAGAAAACAATAATTAGTTGAGACATTTTTATAGAATACTCATCATTATTTCCCCAAATTGCTTATTTATATAATTCATTAAGTAGGTAGCTGAAATACATAGTTATACTTTTTATAATATCTTTTAGTTAATACAATTAAAATATGCTTGTTGTAGTTTATTTCCTCTGTGGGTAGAAAAATATCAGCCAATTTTAGTAAACAGCTCTGATTGGGAAAATCAGGCTTGGAAGAGTCCATAGACTCACAGCATTCATGACTATGCATAAAAAAACCCACTTCTTTAATGCTCTGGTCAGCAGTGTCAGGGTTCTTACCATCCCATCCACTGCTTCAGTCAAGGTGAGTCCCCTGAACATGACAAGTGACAAAGTAACATTGTGACAAGCCAGCAGAAACCATGGATCACAAACTTTTGAAGTAAATTTCAGTACATGACCTTCCCCAAACTTCTGGCCTTCTCATAGGGCAGCTTTCTCAGTAGAATGCACTGGTTTCCTTCCCCAGAAGCCACCACTGAGCACTCGGTGATCAGTCACAGTAAAACCAACCTCGCCCATCCTGGGTCACTATCACTTGACCTCCTTCTGCTTAAACCCTGTGGGTAGCTCCTGATGTCTGGTTCATTAACGCCCATCTAATGAGATCATGGCTTGTGTCACTAGGACCCCTTTTAGCTTTCCTTCAATTTTTCTGCTTTGCTACTCCTAAACCCATCCTCGCCCTGCCTCCACTAGCCACAGCCCTTGGACACTGAGGTGTAGCCAGCCCTGCAGTGGCTAACACCACTTCCAGAATGTAAGTCCACTCTCTGTGTGCTTTTAAAATATTTGCTTTTAAAAATATTTATTTATTTACTTATTTGAGACAAAGATGGAGAGAAAGAAGAGGAGAGAGAAAGGAAGAAAACATACATGCTCCAAGGCCTCCTGCCACTGCAAAAGAACTCCAGTTACATGCACCATTTTGTGCATTTGGCTTTATATGGGTGCTGGTTGATTGAACTAGATCATCAGTCTCTGCAAGCAAGCACTTTCAAGGACCAAATTATCTATCTCTCCAGCCCTTCTGTTTTTTAAGAGTTAAAGTAGATTCCTTACCTAAATCAGTAAGAGACCAATAACTTTAAACTGTCTACTTTGGTACCTCATGGCAGCTTAACTATGTTGTACAGAGTCCTCGTTGCCCTCCTAAGACTCACTCCTACATGGAAAGATAGGACACCCTAACCATAAGGGTCTTGCATGGACCACAACATCGACTCCACCCATGAACAACTTTATGGTTCTATGTCATGAGGCAAATGGCAAGTGGGGAGAGTACATCCAAAACTACCTGCTGGTCTTGTTAACATACACACAAATTATTGACAGGGAGAAGAGTGGTATAGACCAATTGCATTGGGCACCCATCGTTCATGAATGAGGTAGGATAAAGATGCCAGTCTCTTGACCTAGAGAGATGGCTCAGCAGTTAAAGGTGTTTGCTTACAAAACCTGACTATCTGGGTTCAGTTCCGCAGGACTCACATAAAGCCAGATGCACAGTGGTACATGCATCTGGAGTTCATTTACACTGGTAGAAGGTCTGGCATATCCCTACTCACTCTATGTCTCTGTCAGCCTCTCTCTCTCTCTTAAGTAAGTAAATAGATAAAAATATTTCAAGCCGGGCATGGTGTCACATGCCTTTAACCCCAGCCCTCGGGAGACAGAGGTAGGAGGATACCTATCAGTTCGAGGCCATCTTGAGACTCCATAGTGAATTCCAGGCCAGCCTGGGATAGAGTGAAACCATACCTCAAAAAATTTAAAAAAAAGAATATTTCAAGAAAGCTGTCAGTCTCTCTCTACAAACACAGAGGCACTTTCATTCTAGGTAACTCACCAGAAGGTTAACCTCAACAGTCACAGTAATATTGCTCAATATCACACAGTCTAGAATTTGTTTTATCATCATTTTCATTGACGATATCTAGTAACTATCATATGTAAAAAATGCTTAATGAAATACTTAAAAATTGAGAATTTTAAAGAATGAGGTAAAAGAGATAGAGACAAGAATATTTGAAAGGAAAAAACTAAAACAAACACTGTGGTGTTCTCTCCACTTCCGCTGGAAATTCCTACTCTCACACAGAGTGGAAAAACCCCACACAGGGGATAACTTTGCTTTGGAAAGTGTGGTAAATTGTGAATCTGACAATGAATGGAGAAAGGGTGTGATTCAAAATAGACCCAGAAGGACAGGACTTTAAAATATAATTTCTAAGTGTTTGTTTTGCAGCATAAGAAAAAGTTCTGTCTGTAGTTAAAACATGAATTGCTGGGACCCTATACTTTGTATAAATAGCAGCACAGTTCTTACTGCTGGCATGGATAGCTGCCCTGCCACCTCATTAAACAGGAAACTGGGGTGGTCAATGTTGAGCAGTGGTCTTTGTCTGAAGATCCCCATGCTGAAATTCTTCCAGTATGTTTTACTTTCCTGGGAGTTCTCCCTTCTCTTCCTTGTACAATTCCTTCATACTTCATCATCTCCAAGAATCCTTCTAAGGAAGGGTGGAGGTGTTGCTGCGCCAAAAGGATCAGAGGACCTAGCCATTTTTGTGTCCATATAATCGGCACCTACCGAAACCAACAAAAGGGCATTGCAAGCTGTCCTTGACTCTCCAGAGCACAAATAGCATTTATCTCTGGGCAGCACCAACATGGGTTTTTGTCAACGTGTCAATTTTTTTTTCTTAAGCAGAAAGCAGAGTTCAGTAAATAAAGATAAATGATCATGCGCCTTGTCTGCAGACCCTGGAGCTAAACTGAACAGGCCTCTTATGGTTTGGCCCTGCTTCATTGACTGTTCAGACAGCCCAGTAATACGACAGATGTACCCAGCCGTTCCCTCTCCCCTGCTGTCCATTAGATTATGCTCATTTTGTCTGAGATGCCATTAGAAGTCTCAAGGTCAAAAGAGTCACAGGGAAGAAAGGAGGATGACTAATTTTTTCTTTCAGCCCTTCAAAGCTGGAAGAGCCTCCAGACAGGTGGGCTCCTGCTTTGTGAGGGGCACAGAGATGGGGGCAGCATGCAATTTACTTGAAATAAAATGCAGGTGTGCAATTAACCTAGACACACTTCTGGCAACCAGCACAGCTTGGCCTTGGAAATGTTATTTGAATCAGGGGAGGATATTATTTGGGATATTTTCCTAAATGACAAATGAATGATTTACCTGCAACAGTGTGTTGTTGAGTAAGAACTTAAAGAACATAGGTGGTTTATCTCTTTCCTTCTCTTGTGTTTGCTTTCTTTCTTTCTTTTTTTTCAATAAAGAGAAAGGTAGTAGTGTTCTGATCCTAAGCAGTGCTTCCCTTGAGGTTTCCTGATATCATGCAAATAGGAAATTTGTCCCTGCTTAGCAGCTGTGATTATGTGCGTAATGGTCCTTGAATTTATACAGTGTGCTACTCCTGACTTCCAAGCACTTAGCCCGCACGGCCACATCATTAACACTCGGAATCAGAGAATGCGAAACTGTGAGTCTGTGTGGGTCACCTGCTTCAACTCCTCCACAGACAGAAAGACATGCTGAGCTGTCACAGAGCATCCTTCTCTGCTTTGTCTTTGGAAGGCACAGTACCATTTTGCCATCATAATTGTAGGGGCTACATTTCCTTAGTTTCCAAAAAACCCATCATCTAAGGAAAGACTGGTACAAGAAACAGGCTATATCATCCATTGGCTGTTAGAATTATAGAGTGCAAATTTTAGACATGTCAGACTACTGAGTCTCTTCAGAAATCTTAGAGTTCTGCCCAGATGTCCAGAAAGAAGGGGCACACGGAGAAAATTGGATAAGAGTGGGGTAAAATTTCTATAACTATAATGAGATTCATTCACATTTATTTTCTTTTTAAAATATGAGATTATGCCAGGCATGGTGGTGCACACCTTTAATCCCAGCACTCAGGAGGCAGAAGTAGGAAGACCACCGTGAGTTAGAGACCGCCCTGAGACTACCTAGTGAATTCCAGGTCAGCCTGGACTAGAGTGAAACCCTACCTTGAAAAGCCAATAAGAAATTAATTAATTAATTAATTAAATTAATTAAAACTCAGAGAACTTTGGGCAAATCTGAAAATAGCAAGAGAATTGACTTCTATCCACACAACAGGTTACTAAGTACGACCATGCCCAGGTAAAAGCAGAATAACTACATGTGTGCTTGGAAGGTTTTATTTGCACTCAACATGCATTCAGTCAGCATCCTGGTGGGCTTGCTGTGGCATTAGATGGAGGACTTTGCTGGGAACCAGAAAGTATAAGGTTTTATGAGTTTTTGAATCTTTTTGAGCATAGAAAAATCATAAATGCATAAATAGTTACACACTTAGGAATAAAACCATCTAAACACACAGTTCAGAGCACAGAAGAATAAAAATGTAATAGGTTAACAGGAAACTTGGATTGGAATTGGTAGGAATTAGAAAGGATGGTAAAGAACACTTCTTTTTTAAAAATATTTTATTCACTTATTTGCAAGAGAAGAAAGAGAGGGGAGACAATATATTGATGTGTTAGGGCCTCTAGCCACTGCAAATGAACTCCAGATGTACGTGCTACTTTGTGCATATGGCTTTATGTGGGTACTGAGGAATCAAACCTGGGTCATTAGGCATTGCAGGCAAGTACCTTAACCTCTGAACCATGTCTGCAGCACAAGAACATTTCAATAGCTGACTGGTAGGTGAAGGATGGAGGAATGACTTGTCCATAATCACCCACCTCAGGAGAAAGGAGACATGCTGTTGGACACTGTCTACCTCCAGGTCAGTGCTCTCCCTTTATTCTCTGCTGCCTCTCTACACCATGGAGACATAGAATTCAAGAATAAAGCATGGTTTAAGGGAGGGAAGGAAAGAGATTCAGGGGTTGGTGGGCCATGGCCAAGACAGCTCCTGAAGAAAGACCACAGGAAACAACTCCACTTAGTAAGTCATTGAGCAAAGGCCCACCCAAATGGCACTATGATACATACTTTCAGGGTAACCATAAGATCAGTGTCTAGAGTAAAGGTATGTGAGGTACAAAGATTAAAGATGAGAAAGGCTCACAAAGTAAGGGACAGCTACTGTGCCATTATGGCTAAAAACATTACATATGCATAACTGTTAAGCCTCATCCCAATTTATTCTCTGTGGTCTAGACCCTACACCATCTGCTTATTGGTATCTACACCTAAGAGTCTTACTCATTTACAAAATCCAAATCAGAGGTTGTGCTTCCCATTCTCTCATATCTGCCATCCCTTACCCTCCCCTGGAGATCCTGTCTCAGTAACTGTCCTCAATTGTTCATCTTAGTCAGGGGCAGCACCATTCTACACACCACTTACCCAGATACTCAGTCCAGAAAGTTTGGGGTCATCCTTGACTTTTTTCTCTCCTTCGTTCCATATATCCATCCAACCAACCATTAAATAGCTCTAAAAACTCATGACCCAAACCAAGAAACTTGGAGTGGTGGTTTGATTCAGGTATTCCCCATAAACTTAGGCATTCTAAATGCTAGGTTCTGAGCCCTTGGAGATTTGTAATTAATGCCTCTTGGAGGCAGTGTATTTTTGGAGATGGGCTTATAGGTATTGTAGCCAGGTTCCCCTTGCCAGTGTTTGGCACACTCTCCTATTTGTGTTGTTCACCTGATGTTGGCCAGGAGGCGATGCCCACCCTCTGTTCATGCCATCATTTCCCCTGCCATCATGGAGCTTCCCCTCAAGTGTGTAAGCCAAAATAAACATTTTTTTCCCACAAACTGCTCTTTTTTCAGTGATTTATGCCAGCAATGTGAACCTGAATGCAACAGCAAAGTTGGTACCAGAGGAGTGGGATTGCTACTAGACACCTGAATGTGTGACTTTAGCCTTTTGGAGCTGATTTTCAAGAGAAATGTGGAAAATGGAAGGATTTGAATTCTTGGCCTAAAAGACACCTTGTCATGCTGTAAGTACAGCTTGATGGACTCTTCTGGTCAGAGTTGAAAGACCTGAATATAATAAGAACTATGGACTATGAGGTCTTGTTTCTCAGGGTAAGAAGGAGCTTTGCCTGGCCTGGGTTAGAAGCAGTTTGTGTGAGAGGGTTGTTGTTATGCCCATGTCCTGAGAGCTTGTGCAGGGTTGCTTCGAGTAGAAACAGACTGATGTGAGCAGGCAGATATGGAACAGAAATTAAATCCTTAGGCTGAAACTGCTGCCAGTTCTGCTGGAATTGTATGTGAGATTACAAGCATTGAGATTGGGCTAGCTGACCTGCATTAAGACAATAGAAAGAATGTACTCATGTGAAGGGGACTGAATGCTGAAGGAATGCCCACTTCTTCAAAGTCTGTTTTATTCCCCTCTAGATTGACAAATTGGCACTCTACCTTGTATTTGGAATATAGAAATGCAGTAAAGAGAGGGTCATTAAATTTGCAACACAGTCTTGTGTTTTGAAAAGGGCCATGGGATATGTGAAGCAGGCTTGCTGGACACCTTCATGGAGACAAAATGGAGCCATGAGGATGGACCATAGGTTGCATTGGAGACACAGTAGAGATGCCAGGACCATGAGACGGTTCCTGATGAGAGCTGCTGGCCCTAGATGTTTTCCAGGACTGTGAGTAGCCTAGCTGGAAGGGTGAAATTGGAATTCCAGAGACTTTTTGATGATTAGAATAATCAGACTTGGAGACTCATCATTGGCTAGAGTTGTTGGACTTAAAGCTACAAAGTTTGATGTTTGTCCTGTTTAAATCTTATATTGGTTGAATATTTCTTCTCTATGCTCAATGCCATCTTTTGCATTATGAATGTTCATTCTGTGCCATTGTGGGTTTTTGGGTTTATTTTTGTTACTATGACTCAGTTAAAAGACCTTGCACTATGGGGATGTTTGAACATCATTGGAATTGATAAAAACCATGGGGCCTTTAAAACTGGATGAATGCATTGCATTTTACATCATTAATGGTTATCAGCTTAAGGGGTCCAAGAATGGAATGTGGTGGTTTGATGTGTCCTCCATAAACTTAGGTGTTCTCAATGCTAGGTTCCAAGCTGATGGAGATTTGAGAATTAACACCTCCTAGAGGCAGTGTATTGATGGGACGGGCTTATTGGTATTATAGCCAGTTTCCCCTTGTCAGTGTTGGGCACACTGTCCTGTTCCTGTTGTCCACCTGATGTTGGCCAGTAGATGATGCCCACCCTCTGTTTATACCATCATTTCCCACTACCATGATGGAGCTTCCCCTCAAATATGTAATCCAAAATAAACTCTTTTTTCCCACAGGCTGCTGCTCTTGTTCACGTGATTTCTGCCAGCAATGGGAACCTGAACACAACACTGGGAAACAGTGCTAGCACTTCTTCTAATCTTCTTGTCCTCAAAACCAACATTATCTAGAACTGACATGATCTTTCTTTAATCACAAGAAGTTATCTTTCATTTTACTTTTTTAGGATTTACTGGAAAGCTATTTTACCTGTTGAAAAGTTCTCCTGGTTCTATTCCTACTGGCTCCTCTAAACTCATCTCTCACCAATTTTCTTCCCTTTAACATAGTCCTTTTTGTTGTTGTTGTTAATATTGGACTTCACTTGATTTCTTGATGGTGTCAGATTCTGTTATCTTTAAAAATTCTGCTTTAATATCAAAATCCCTATGATATTCTTCCCATGAAAAGTCACAGAGGCACACATCCAAGGACAATACGGAAATGTGCACACCTTTTGCATGGGTAGTTCTAATTCATTCTTAGATTTTTTAAATTATTTAAAAATTTTAGTAGTTATGGACAAACTCAATATGTAAACAACACATGTTGGTACCATCCTTACCCTAATCCCTGCCACCACCCTCCAAAAGGGACCCTCCTCATTGGGGATGCCAGTCATCCCCATGGGGATTGTGGGTGGTATATTGTGGGAGCAGCCATCATTTATGGGGGAGAGGCAATGTCCCTGCATAAGATCCCAACTTGTGGCTCTAACAGTCTTTTCGCCCCCTCTTCCATGAAATCCCTTGTGCTATGTTGGGTTCATTTTAAATCTAATTTAGAGATGGGCTCTTAGGAGCCTCTGAATCTCTGGTTTGGTAGGAGTTGAGTGTCCTCAGTGTCTATCTCCTTCACCCTAGTGCTGATATCAAGTTAAACAAGAAAGCAGAACTCTTGCTCATTTCTCCAATTCCTTTATGGTTTCAGCTGGGGCACTTGCGAAGTACAATGGGACGTTTCTCTTGTCAGGTCCTGCTTCCATTTGAAAAAGAGAAATGGATTCTCCAATGGAGAGTGAAGTCAGCACAGGTTAAATGAGGTAACAATTATTGGTTTAGAGAGAATTTAATGGATGTAGGCCCTGTTATAGCCCAAGATTAGTGGGAACTTGATATTAGAGAGCAAACTCTTTATCTGGATATGGTTCTGACTTGTTTCTCAGTTCCAGATATAAGTTCCTTCCCACTGAGTGCATCTGTTAGCCAATTCAAGAGCAGTTTGTTACCCACCATGGTTGTATGCCACTATTGCACTATGTGAGCAACCTATCAGGTTCTTTGCTTCTGAGTATCTCTGATTTTGAGTTGCGCAGACAGATGTTGGCCACTAGCTCATGTAGCACCTTCTAGCACTAGACAGGCTGTCTGGGGATTGGCTCTCCTTCAGATTCCTGTCAGGTCTCTCCGTGTTCCATACTGACAGCATATGGTATCTTCAGCAGTAGGGCCTTACCATTAACCTCTGGTGGGTAATCAAGTGCTCTGACAGAAGCCTGTCTTCTTTTGAGAAACCTTGTAGGTCTGTCTGATTAACAGCTCATTGTTGGTGTTACCATATCCTGGTACTGGTAATTATAAGTCAACACCAGGGGAAAAGAAAGAAGAAAAGGAAAGAAAATGTAAAAAGGAAAGACAGAAAAAAAAATAAAAAGAGAAACAGGAGAAATTTAAGGTTAGACTTCATCTCACCCTCGCCAGGACCCTACAGTTCAGGTGTTCCCTTTAAGATCCTCGTGAGGGTTCAACCTTTTCTTCTGTCTTCCATGATATAGGATTTTTTGGTACCAATTCAATGTGGGTTCATTTTGGGGTACCCCCCCACCTTTTCCTTCCCCTTTTAACTTGAACCTCATTTGCTTCAAAATTTAACTGACTCTGAACTGAGTGAATACCTATTTGCACACTATATTGTTTACTCTGTCATAATAGATCACATATTTGATGGTGATTTGTTTATTATATATCCAGTACTGGGGTTTATATCTGTGGTACAGTATTGGTCTAACATTCATGAGTCCTTGTGGCCTACTGTCTCAAAATTAAACAAATGCCTTTAGAAGACAAGAAAGTATGCCTTTTCCCTGCTTAGCCAGCAATGATTACAACCAAATATGTTCATATTGGGCAGTGAGTATTAAAGAAATGCTCATGAGGAGAGCTAGAGAGCATTTAATCTCAGGTAAGCAAGTCTTCAAAGATAGAAAGGAGGGCACACTTTAAATGAAAATTATGTATATTGGAAACAATTTAAAAGGCCCTTGGCCCAGCAGGTTGTGCCACAATGAGATCAGACCTGGTTAAGATCATCATTTTCCTGAGCATTAAATTCATTCACAACTGTTAATGGGTCTGAAAAAAATAAATAACTACAATGGTAACAAATTAAGGGTCTGTTACACTAACTAACTTTTCTCTATTAACACAAAATTTACTTTGAGGAGCAGAAAGAGCAAAGTGAGCAGATTTCATAATTACAGAACTTTATTTCACTTTGTTCTAACTTTCCCAATAAAAGAGAACAGAATGAAAGCCTCTTGCAAATGCATAATTACACAATGCATCTCAGGACTGGGAGACACTGTGCAACCTTTTCTTCTCTCTTTCTAATGTGATTGAGTGCTACCACAGTGCTGATGGGGAAAAAAGAACTTCAAGACATTCTTCATATGTAATGGCACAATTTCATGTTTATTAGCATTTACCCATAAAATTTATAAATTTTTCAGCACCTGAAGAGATCGTATAGATCAAGCCATCCAAACTTCTATTATGAAAAGCTGAAGATAAGGTCAAGAAAAGTTAAATGCCTCCTTCTAACATGAAAATTCTTGAATAAGAGAAACTTTTTTTAAATGAACAGCCATGGCTCCCTTTATAGAGGATCACCTTTAGGTGCTCAAAGAGAGGACAGAGTTGAGACAGATATCAAAGCAAAATAAATTGCAAAAAGTTTGCTTATTCAGTTCAGATGGTTTCAGGTAACCTGCTTATTTGATACTTATCCCAGTCAGAAATCAAAGGTATAGTGATGTTAGGAGTACAGATTGAGAATCACATGGATTTATCTCTAACTTCTAATATATTCCCACATCAGGACCAAGCATATGGTGAAGGTCCCAGTTATTCATTGGGCTCACAATGAAGTATTCATAGTGTTTGTATAACCTTGTCAATTCTAATAATCAGCATCAAGAACCTCATCATCTTGGGTACTGGAAAAGATAGCTCAGTTTGTAAAGTGCTTGCTACTCCAACATGGGGACCTGAGTTCCATCCTCAACAGGCATGTAGAAACCCATGTGCCCCTCTAATCCCAGACCTGGGGAGACAGAGACAGGAAGATACCTGGGTCTTGATAGCTAGCTAGTCTATCTGAGTCTGAAAGCTCCTGGTTCACTATGAGGCCCTAAAGGTTAAGAAGTAAGATGGATGCGCCTTTTCTGCACTTAGTGCTTCTGCCAAAACTACCATCTGTGGGCTTACAAAATGCCTTAACCACCATCATGGTATTACACACAGTATCGTGTCTGACCAAGGAATTCACTTCATAGCCAAGGTAGTATGGCAGTGGGCTCATGATCATGGAATTCATTGGTCTTACTATTTGCCCCACCACCCTGAAGCAGCTGGCTTGATAGAACAGTGGAATGGGTTCTGACTTGTTTTTCAGTTCCAGCTATGGGTTCCATTCCAATGAGCAGATCTGTTAGCCAATTCAACAGCAGTTGGTTACCCACCATGGCTGTGTGCCACTATTGCACTTGGGGGAGCATCACATCAGGTTGTTTGCTGCTGAGCAGCTTCGAACATGAGTTGCTTGAACAGATGTTGGCCATTTTCCCCAAATCTTTCATGTAGCAACTTCTGGCACTATAAAAGCTAGCTGTCTGGGGACTGACTCTCTTCCATATTCCATCCAGGTTTCTCCATGTTCCGTGCCAACAGTGTATGGTGTCTTCAGAACTAGGGTTGTACCATTAACCTTTGGTGAGTAATCAAGTGCTCTGACAGAAATCTTTCTTCTTTTGGGAAACCGTGTAGGTCTCTCTGATCAATAGCTCATTGTAGATGTTAACTGCATCCTGGTACTGGGAGCTACAGGCCAATGCAAAAGGAAAAGAAGGTAGGAAAAGATAGCTAATATGCAAGAGAAAGAGAGAAGAAGATATATAGAGAGAGATAGAGAGATAGATCTATCTATTTATCTATCTATCTATCTATCTATCTATCTATATATATATATATATGTATATCTATACATATATATACATATATACATATATGTGTGTGTATATATATATATATATGTATATATATATATATATACATATATATATATATATACACAGAGAGAGAGAGAGAGAGAGAGAGAAACAGAAACAGGAGAAGATTAAGGTTAGTCTTCATCATACCCCCTCCAAGGCCCTTTGTTTCAAGTGTTCCCCCTAAGGACCTGATGAAGGTTCAACCTTTCAGTTTGTCTTTCAGGATATAGGATTGTATGGTAACAGTTCCATTTGGGTCCAGTTTTGTGGCCCACTTACCCTCCCCTCCAAGGCCTTCCCTGTGGTTCAGTCCTCAAAATAATGGTTATCCCATTTATCCAGTGCTGACTTAACTCTCCATTGATGAATCTGTTTCTCTTTTTCAGATGGATGCAAAACCTGAGGGGAGAATCAGAAGCCTAATAAGGAGGGTCCCTTCAAAGGGGGGAGGATAGAGAGGATGCTAATGATGGAAACAACATGGCTGGTTACACACTGCGTGTGTACATAACTAATAAAGAAAAAATTAATTAATTAATTTAAAAAATAAAACAAAAGAAATAGCTACAGTGACAACTAGCTGGCAATAACTTGCATGGCTGGGGTGTGTACTCTGGAAGGCTTTATATACTCTGAATCAGCTTCCTATACATGGTACTCTTTCTCCTAGAGCCCAGATTCACAGATCCAGCAATCAAGGGGTGGAAAAGGGAATGGTTCCATTTACCATCACCCAAGTGATCCATTAGCTAAATTTTTGCTTCCTGTTCCCACAACCTTATGCTCTGCTGGCCTAAAGGTCTTGGTGCCAGAGGAGGGAGTGCTTTTTCCAGGAGGCCCAAAGAACATTCCATTAAACTAGAAGCTAAGACATCCCCCTGGCTACTTTGGGTTTCTGATGCCCTCCAGTCAACAGGCTAAGAAATGAGTTACAGTGTTAGCAGGTGTGATTGATCCAGACTACCAGGGGGAAATTGGACTGTTACACAATGGAGGTAAGAAAGACTATGTCTGAAGTGCAGGAGAACCTTTATGGAGTCTGTTAATGTTACCATGCCCTGTTATCAAAGTCAATGGACAACTGCAACAACCCAACTGAGGCAGTGTGATAAATGGCCCAGATCCTTCAGGAATGAAGGTATGGGTCACCCCTCCAGGTAAAGAACTAAAACCCGCTGTGGTACTTGATGAAGGTGGAGGAAATGAAGAATGGGTAGTAGAACAAGGCACTTACAAACACCAGCTAAGGCCCTGTGACCAGTTATAGAAACGAGGACTGTAACTGCCATTTTTCTGTACTACCTTGATACAGAGTGATTGTACATATCCACACCAATATTAAGATTATAACACTAGCTAACTTATGTTAAATTTATATTTGACCTGTTATATTAGAGACTAAGCATTCCTCAAGGAACCTTGCTTTGTGTGTGTTTGGGTGGCAGGGGCGGATTTTGCATTCCTAGTTGTACGTGGGATAGTTATACCATTCTAGGTGGAATTATGAGCTTGTTACTATTTTCATTTGGAAATTTAGTATGATGTAAGGAGATATGGTTTGGTATTAAGTTGACAAAGGGTGGATTTGGGGTGTTTAATGTGTTGTCAACTTGATGTGTTTAGTAATCCACAGAAATCCCTTCCGGGTGGGTCTCCAAGTTTGCAATTAACTGAAGGAGGAAGTCCTTCCAGCAGATTGTGCCCTTCCCCCAGAGTGGCTGCCCAGCCCCTTTCAGATGGGAACTTTATATAAGGAAGCTCTGGGTGAAAACAGCCCCTTCCATTTGGCTGCCAGAGCTGCTTTCTGCCTTTCAGTGTGGATTGAAGACCAGCTCAGACTGAAAACCAACACCAACAATAGACCTGTGAGGATTGAAACAGGCATCAGTGCTGGATTGGGACTGCTGAAGCATTTAGCCACGTGGACTGAGCAGCTACCAGGTTCCTTGATTCTCTGGCCTGCACTGCTATTCTGACTGCCATAAGCTAATCCAAAAATTTTCTTTTTTAATATAATAATGCATTATAGTCATTCTTTTCCTCTATAGAACACTGGCTAATACAGAGAGCAATTTAGGGAGACAGCTCACAAGAAATGTATACATGCACATGTTTATCTCCATAGCAAGTATTATCATCAAGAACGATGTTATTTATCAGTGTGACCAAAATACCAGGCAGAACAACTTGAGACCGGAATGTATTTTTCTTTTTGGCTCACAGTTTCAAAAGGTCCATGACTATTTGGTCCCATGCTCTTGGGCAAACCATCATGGTGGTGGAAACAGAAGGTAAAGGCTATTCTTCACTTCATGGCCAACCAGAAAATAAAAGCTGAAATAGGAACTAACCAGGGATTTCAAGGAAATACATGCAGTGACCTACTTCCTCTAGTTGGGCCCACTTCCTAAAATTTCCAGAACCTTTGAGAGATGTGTGTGTATGTGTTTCAAGGAAGGATGTTGCTGTAGCCTAGGCTGTCCTGGAATTCACTATGTAATCTCAAGGTAACCTTGAAATCATGGCAAACCCCTACCTCTGCCTCACGAGTGCTGGTATTAAAGGCATATGCCACCACACTTGGCTTTCCTGAACCTTTGAAATAAGAGACACAAGCCCGGAGACCAAAAGTTTACATCATGAGCTCATGGGGACATTTCACAGTCAAATGATAATGTCTGTTCATCACCATCAGTGCTGTAAGGTAGGCTCTATGGAGGCAAGAAGTTTTTTTCTTCATTATCAACCCATTCTTACTGGAAGAGCCAAGCACAGTAAATAGGTAAGCAATACAAAAAAAGTTCATCTTTGAATAAAAGTCCCAATAATAGTAATTTAGTAAATAACTTCTCATTTCAGCATAAAAGGATATGGCTAATTTATATAAATGTTCCAAACACAAGAAATAAGGCTGTGGTTATGAAACAAGGTATCAATGTTAGGAAAAAATGAGCAAGTTATATGGCCAAAGAGAACCTTGAATTCAATGACATTGAGGCTAAAATTTCCTCTCTAAATACTAAAAGCTCTGTGTGTGTATGTGTGTGTGTGTGTGTGTGTATGTATGTATGTGTTGGTGGGGGGGTATTATTCTATTTACCAAACCATGAAGACAAAGACTGACATATCACCTGCCTCCTATTTGGCTTAGGACACCACATAACATAGTCAAAACCAAAAATTAGTAAAACCCATTGTCAAAGTAAATGAAACAGTCAACAATTGTGATAAGTACAAGTCATTGTCCTACCAAACTAATGATTTTTCCTATGCTGATGCAGGATGATGAGTCATGACTTTGGGGAATATGTTAATCATGTGGACACTTACTGATCCTTTCCTCATCACTCCAGGACACATGTAGTCATTCTGAAGATTCTTGCTTTTCTTTTTCCTTTTATATTTGAATTTTTTATTTGGGAACTAGTTCTTAACATTTCTCCTTGCTGGTTGTTAAGAGGTCTCTGGATCAAGTAATAGGGTGATAACTCAGTGGTTAAAAGTACTTGCTTAGTAAGCTAAAGAAAAGTTTGTATTCTTAGAACATAACTAAAGGCAGATGCACATCAGTCATCCTACATACAATTAGGACAATGGGAGGCAGAGTCAGGGAAATCTTGACAAGTGCAGGCTAACTAGTGTGGCAGTCACAGTGGCACACAAAAGACCCTATCTCAAATAAGGTAGGAGCAAGGACCAATACCCCAAGGTCGTCTTCTAACCTTCATATGTGTATAAAGGCACACCATCACACACACGCATGCATACATGCACACTTACACACACATGCAAACACACACATGCACACAATTTCTCTGGGCCATCCTATGAGTAAGACTTCCTTAACAGCAGCATTCTGGTCACTACCACACAGCTTAGCACCTCACAATAAACTCTTTGACATTATTTACTTTAATGGGGTCTTTTCATCGTAAAAACACATTACATTTTATACCCTTAGCAGTTAGTAAATATTTGTTGTTTTATATGCACTGGGTATTCTTTATAAAGTCCTGTGTTTAGTTGTTAAAAGAGTTTCTTACCCACATGTAGAATCTGTTGCATATTACTTGGAAAGTCTTGCTCAGACAACTTCATCTTGCTGCACTGAGCTTTTGATCTGTGAAAGGTAATGACATCTACCACAATTTGTAGGGCTATGAAGAGGAGTAACACTGATGCTGAAGGCATCTCTGCTAGAAAGTGGAGTATAAGTGGAGCAAACATCCCATTAAGAGCATAGCCTCTGCAGCTGATGAAGGCAAAATCACCAAAAAGATTTGCGTATGTGTGTATGTGTGTGTGTGTGTTATACATATGTGTGTATGCACATGTATAGTGTGAGCTCATGAGTGTGTGGTTGCTTTTATACACATGTGTGCATGAGGTATGTGGAGTCCAGCGTCTGACATTGCGTGTCTCCCTCAGTTGCTTTTCACCTTACATTTTCGACAGAATCTCTCCATGAACCGAGAGTTAAATAGGTTCAGTTAAACTACCTGGCCAGCAAGGCCTAGAACTATTCCTATCTCCACCTCCCTAGTTCTAGGTTTAGAAGCACATACTACCACACCTAGCATCCTATATATGTTCTGGGGGTCTGAACCCAGTTGCTCATTCTTAGGCAGAAAGCACTTTTCCCAAGGTACTATTTTTCCATTCCCAACCTAAATGACTTTTAACAACACTGGCCCATGAATCCTCATTCAGAGTAAATGTTTAAGAATTATGGAGGTCGACCTGGAGAGATGGCTTAGCAGTTAAGCTCTTGCCTGTGAAACCTAAGGACCCAAGTTCCAGGCTTGATTTCCCAGGACCCATGTAAGCCAGATGCACAAGGGGGTGCATGCATCTGGAGTTCATTTGCAGTGGCTGGAGGCCCTGGCACACCCAATCTCTCTCTATCTGCCTCTTTCTCTCCCTGTCTATCTGTAACTCTCAAATAAATAAATATAATTAAACAAAAAATTTAAAGAAAGAACTGTGGAGGTGGTTCCAATGGGAGCATAAGCACCACACCACAAAAGCGTCAACCTATGTCATGAACCCAGCTCCTCCATTACGTGCTTTGTGATCAGGGTCAAGTAAGTCAATCCCTATAGGCTTACATATCCCTATTTGCAAGATGTGTTAATCATGTACCTTCCTTATACCATTGTTAGAAGGATTGAGATAGTTCACAAAATATGCACAAGATACCATTTAGGATGTAGTATGAGTGAAGTAATGAAAACTTAAGTTAAACATAAGTTAAACATAAAAACAGCTCTATTTTATTCTTCCCACAGGAGGGAATTGTGCCTTATGTTCATTTCTTATCATAGACATGAAACTGTGTGACGAGTACATACTTCATTTGTGCTTACAGACCAGTCAAGGCATCTCTCAGCTGTGTTAGATTAAAAAATACACAGAATGACATCTATTCATAAAGCAGTTTCCACTCACAGACAAGAAATATCAATTGGGAATCACTTGGGGCAAGATGTACATCTGGGAAAAACAGTAATAGTCAAATCAAGAAATGAAGTGAAACACAATGGAAGCCACAGCTCCCCTTGGTTGCTGCAGTGAAAGCCCAATTAAGAAGGAGAGGAGCATGAGTTTAACATATTTAAATTAAGAAGACAATAAACTGTGAAGGAATATTAGTCTTCAAGATGAGGTAACTATGGCTACAGTTCCTACAATTTCCTGATACCTCTTTAAAACATGGATACTGAGCTCATAGGTAGATAGCTCAGTGGACAAAGTGCTTGTCTTGCAAGTATAAGGATGTTAGTTCAATCCCCACTATCCACGTAAGTGTCAGACTTGGTGGTCCGTGCTTGTAATCCCAGTGCTCAGGTGAGAATTTGGATGACAGCTGTGAGCTCCAGCCAATGACAGGCCCTGTCTCAATGGTGTGGATGGCATTCTTGAGAACGGAGCCTGAGGTTGTCTTCTTGCCTCCACACATGCTTATCTACACACATGTGTAGCCCCACAAGCCCACATGCACTTACACACAGCCATTAACAAAAGACTGAACTAAACACTGGATTGTTTAAGTAGAGAGTTAACAAAATGATATTAAAAGCTCATGGGTCAGCTGCAGAGATGGCTTAGTGGCTAAAGTACTTACCTGAAAAGCCAATGGACCTGGTTTGATTTCCCAGTCCCCATATAAGCAAGATGCACAAGGTGGCACATGCGTCTGGAGTTTATTTCCAGTGCCTGGAGGCCTGGGCATGCCCTTTCTCATACCCGCCCCCCTTTCAAATACATTTCAAAGAAAATGTATTAAAAAAAAAAAAAAGCTCATTATGATCCACACTTCAATCTTTAGAGAAATACTTATCAAGAAGGCAAGAAGGGCACATTACATAATGGAAAATGCTGTTTTCTTCATTATATTGACTCTTTACAATTTAAGAAAGGAATACTTAACTCACATGATTTGATTTCTTTAGACAGTTCCAAGAAGAAAAATGCTAAATAATTATATTCTTGTTATAATCCAGAATAATCATTTGATATTCAGTATGAACACTAATAAGAGAAATAAAATATAATTTCTTCTCACCTCTCAGAAACCGTTTATTCTTATTATCTAAACACTTTAAATGGATTCCACAACCTAAAATATAGTCACTCTTCAGTCCATGAATTTGGCATTCTGCTGGTTCTCACAGTGTCTACCTAACATGAGGAATGAGTTTTCCAATAACTAAATGTGCATTAACAGTAACTAAGTTGACATATGGTAAATTGTTCTAACTTCTGGCATTTTTTTTTGATTGAAAATAACATGATGCTTCCTACATTACAGTAATAATGATGTTTATTTCCAACATAGTTAATAAAGTGCTTTAGATTTGACTATTTCTATTAAATTAACCAGATGGTGACAGCACATAATTTCACCCAGAAATGTACATTGATTATTAACAATAAATGTATGGCAAAACAACAGACTTCAGTAACACAAGAGCACATCTGCAGAAGAGACTGTTGGTGATTTGAAAATGCTAATTCTGTGATTAATCTTCCATTTGGCTACTGAGCAACAGAAGTGGTGCAAAAAAGAGAACTAAGATGAATGATGACGTGTTCAGACTTCACACCATCTTCTCATCTCAGACAGCAGAAGAATGCTTTTTCTAGGCAGTAGGAACTTCTCACCAGAAATCTGTACACTCTTCTTAACAAGTCAGTTTGGAATAAGTGTTCTGTGGCCTTGATTTGAAGCCTCCACCCCTGGAGAAACACAGGCATACTTTGTTTCCTCTTTTCCAAACCTGTCTGAATCCGCCATCTTATAGTCTCTCACTTCATGGAATTGCCATTTCCCATCACCTACACTCACCCTTTCACAGCACAAGGAAATTATCCTCCATTGTTACAGACCCATGGCTCTTTTATATCTGCACTAATACTTGAAATCCAGGCATTCCACCACAAGGGAGACATTAGGACAATATAGAAATTCTAAGTAATCCAGAGGACTGATAAAGGACCTTCTGAGAACAGATTGAGAGAGAGGCCCCTCTATCCACAAACAAGGGAAATACAAACAAGGTCTTAACAATGGAAATGACAGGACTAATCCATGTTGGTTGAGCAAAGCCTAGATGCTAAGAATACAGACAAGCAGCCTAGCATGGCGGCTCACGCCTCCAGTACCTGCACTCAGGAGGTTGACATAGGAGGATTCTGTGAGTTCAAGGCTATCCTAGGCTACACAATGAATTTGAGGCCAACCTGGGTTAGAGTGAGACCCTGCCTAAGAAAAATACAGCAAATCCTGATAAGCAAGAAGTGTCCTTATGTTTAGCATTTTGGAATGAGCATAAAGTATTTTATAGTCAATAAAAGTAGATTAGGAGAATATTACAGAACTTACTGATCTTTATAAGTCATGGTGAAGTATAAATTGACAATGTAATTTTAGGATTTTCATCTTAGTTTCCAGAGTATATTCCTACTATGAGCTACATGCACACTGCAATAGGAAAACAGGTGACTAAATGTACTTTATAATATACCTTTTGTAGCAGACAGCTTCAGGTCACTGAGATGAACTTCCAGACCAGTCACAGTTATAGAGGAAGGAATATTATTGAAGATTACAGATCCAGGGGAAGTTCCACAATGGTAGATAGACTTGGCCCCCTCTTTAAGGATGAGGCAGAGAGAAAAATATCAAAAGCCAAAAGCAAAGCCACACAGAGCACACTTCGGGAACTCCAGGAGGAACTCAGGCACTTTGCATGTCTTTAGACTGGAATGCCAAACCCACCACCACACCTCCTCCAGCCAGGTGCTGGAAACCCAAGAAGTTTTAATAAACTCCTGAATCTATAGGGGGGGGGCATCTATTCAAACTACCACACCTTTACATGAAAGTATGTGAACATATTACTTGATGGAAAGCAACATTCAAAGCCCCTGCATTTCCTATTAATTAAAAGTCCTAGTAGGGCTGGAGAGATGGCTTAGCTGTTAAGCACTTGCCTGTGAAGCCTAAGGACCCCGGTTCAAGGCTCGGTTCCCCAGGTCCCACGTTAGCCAGATGCACAACGGGGCACACGCATCTGGAGTTAGTTTGCAGAGGCTGGAAGCCCTGGCGCGCCCATTCTCTCTCTCTCCCTCTATCTGTCTTTCTCTCTGTGTCTGTCTCTCTCAAAATAAATAAATTCTAAATTTTTTTTTAAAGTCCTAGTAATAATTGACTGTTAGTGAAACTAGAAGACTGCCTACATAGCTTATACATATAACAAGAGGAAGGCTTCAAAATCAATAAAATTATTAAACTATATACATTGAGCAATACAAGGGGAAGGACACAAACTGTTAAACTACCAACAGTGATTTATGAAGAAAGAGAAAATCCTAATAGACCTATAACAAGTTAAGAGACTGAGTAAAAGTCATAATAATTACAATAATAAAATTCTTTCCACAAAGTTGAGGATCATACAGTCTCAGTAATAAATTCTATCAAACATTTAGAGATGAATTAACAGAAACACTTCATAAAGTCTTGGAAAAACATAGACTAGATGGGAAAATGGACCATTGTATCCCATGGGACCAGTATTATTCTGATGGTTAAATCAAGGACAACATATGAATTTGAAAATTACAGATCAATATTTATTAGACACAAATTTTTCTACATGATAATAGCAAACTAAATCTATTGATATATCAATAGTACTAACAGTGGACACTAATGAAAAACAAGTTAGTTTGTCATATGAAAATCAGTTAGTATAAGATATTTGCATAATAAAGAACAAAAGACATATAATCTCAAAAAATACAGGGTAAAGATTTCACAAAATTCAATACTTTTTTTTTTTTCAAGGTAGGGTCTTGCTCTAGCCCAGAATGACCTGGAATTCACTTTGTAGTCTCAGGGCGGCATTGAACTCATGACAGTCCTCCTACCTCTGCCTCCCGAGTGCTGGGATTAAAGGCATGTGCCACAATGCTGAGCACAATACTTTTTCATGATTAAAAACATTATGCCACAGCAAAATAGTAATAAAACAGTAATATCACCAATAGCAAATATCTGCTTGATTGAAGGACCCGGAGGCCCAGCATGAAGGTGAAGGTGCACGGTCTCCCCATTCTACCCACCACAGCACTGGAGTTACTTGTCAGGAAAATTAGACAGAAGAAAGAGGTGAAAGCCATCAAGATTGAAAAGAAGGAAAAGAAGACATCACTATTTGCAGGTGACATAATTTAAATTTTAAATAGAAAAATAAATTTTAAATAGAAAATCTCAAAACTTCTCAAAAACTCTGGGGTTAATAAGCAAGTCAACAAGATTGTAGATTTACATATAAAGATTTATTATACTTCTCTACATTAGTAATGATGAAAAAGAAAATTATTAACATAAATATATAACAGTATTAAAAGGAATCAGTACTTAGCAGTTAATTTTTCCCAAGCCAAACCCTAAAACTGAGCACTAAAATGTTTGAAAAGTTAAATATTTTGGAAGAGTTAACTATGGTATGATGGCAAGAAGTCCCAAATTGATCTACATATTCAGTGTAATCCCCATTAAAATGACAGTTGACTTCTTTACAGAAATGTAAAAGATTTTAAAATTCAGATTGAAATTCAGGGATTCAGAACAGCCAGAACAATTTGTATATTCTTACCAAAAGTAAAGATATATTTTACTTCTGAAATGTCTTCTAGTTTCAAAATGATATCACTTATTTCTCTTCCAATTAGTAGGCAAAAAGTAAGTACAAACATAATTTAATTCACTTGCTGGGTGCAATAAACATTACTTGGATTTGATAACTACTAATGAGGATGGCAGACATCAATGATACAGACAAACCATTGAGTTGAGAACAGAAATATCAACATAGGCACAATCTCCTAATTTTCTCATCTTTATGTACATTAGTTGGTTAATGGACTTGAGCCAGGATATCTACACAGACAAAACAAAGTGGATAATTGAGCAATTATCTGTTGAAACTAAACACTAAGGAAAGTGACTTTGGATAATTGAGATTTTGTTCTAAACTACTGGAGCAATTTCTTTGGAGAAAAGTTATGGAGATGGTAGTAGAGGTTGGTGTGTGGATTCCCCTCTTCCCACTGCATTGTAGAGCTTCTGCTATGAGCTATATTACCAGGAATGTCTTCCTCCTGATTGTTAGGTCTAGAATTCAAACAGAGATAAGAATTAGCAAAATCTCAGCTTCCTCCTTTTTCTAGAAGCTCAGTGTGCATGATGTGAGAGAACACTAGACCTTTTTGCGACACCACCTGGGACTTGAGCTCTGGCCCTGCAGCAGTGCAGTGTGAGGCGCTGGTGGGGCCACTGGGTCAACATTCTTGCCTAGAGAGCAGATCTCCCTCTGGTGGTAGGGAGAGCCGGTTACAGAGTAAGCCTCCTCACATGGGCACCACCCACAGAAGATTTCTGCAGTGCTTTGCAGACAGCCAACTGCTTTACCAGGGTTCAGACTTTTATCTGGGAGTATTATTATTCATATGTAACAAGTGGGAAAAGAGATGTATAGCAAATGAAGAATGAACCAAAAGATATGTGAAAGAACTGATAGAAGAAATGAAAAGTCCTAGGTCAAATTAAGTACAAACTGCCTGACTTATACCAACTATAAAACACTCTTAAGTAACTTACTCCTACATAGTGAAATCAAAATTTTAATTTGCTACCTAAGGGATGTTTTTGCTGCAATATGGAATAAAGCAGAAAGTACTGCATTAGCTACCTTTCCCATTTGATGGGACAAAAATACATGGCAGAAACTATTTACAGGAGGAATTTATTTCAGCTCATTGTTTCAGAGGGTTCAGCCTATGTTCATTTGGCCCCATGTACTTGGGCAGAACATCAAGGTATCATGAGTGTGTGGCCTAATTCCCCACTTCATGGCAAATAGGAAGCAAGCTGAAGGGGAAATATAGGACCCAGCCAAGATGAGATATAGTTAAAGAGCACACCCTCCAATGGCCTACTTACTCTAATTATGTCTCATTATGTACCTTTTACCTTCTAATTATGCCAACCTCTTATGAACCATCCATCAAGGGGTTCATACACTGATAAGGCCAGAGGTAGCATGAGTTAATTTTCTCTGGAAATGCCAACACAGAACACTAAAAGGTATGGATTACTAATCTCTTAGATGTATTCAAATCAATCATACTGACCTTTGAGATCAACCATTAATATTACTACTTTACACAAGGAATTCCTCAAGTCACACCATGAAGGATTTCTGTACATGACTATTTCAGTGGACCATAATGATTCAGTTGACCAAATAGTATAGCAGAGACTGTCCCTCTATAATAAAATTAAGAATTGAGTTTAAAAAGAGCCAGGAGATATGTTATATCCTTGCTGAAAGTAGTGAGTTGCACAAATTATTCAAATAAACCCCACAATGTATAACTATTCATCCAAATACTATAAGCAGATAAAAATAGAAATGAACTATCATTTTCTATGACCAAACACACAGAATACTGGGAAGAAAATTCTATGTGTTTGGAGCTGGAGAGATGGCTTAATGGTTAAAGTACTTGCCTATGAAGCCTAAAGACCCAGGTTTGATTCCCCAGAGCCCACATAAGCCAGATGCACACAGTGGTGCATATGTCTGGAATTCATTTGCAATGACTAAAGGCCCTGGCACACCCATTCTCTCTCTCTCTCACTTGCTCTCTCTCTCACTCTCTCATATCAAATAAATTTTAAAAAGCTTAACTTTAAAGGGAAATGTAAGCCTCCATTTACAAGGCAGTTTTGAGAAAAGTTCATCTCTTGTGGCTATTGCCTACATTAACACAGCCAGTATTCCTTAATGTTTATATATAATTCCAAAAGCATTAACCAAATCTATCTTAAGAGACATAAAACATAGCATTGTACATCTGCAGATACTTAATAAAGACATTTTATTCTCAATAACTAATAAGCAATCACCCATAAAGCCTAAGTAGGAGAGTGATAAAGGATAAATATTAATCCTGAGAAACAAAGGCTGTCTAAGGAAGAAATCCAGTTCAAAATACCATATCTGTATGTCTGGCTTCAAGTGTAACAAATAGGAATGTGCAAGGTACTTTGTTCTCTACAGAGAAATGAAGTATTTTAAGTGATTATATTAGGACAGATCTTTTTATGTGAACTGAGAATGCTATGCTGCTATTATATTAAAATCTGTTTTAAACAGCTCAGAGATTCTTTTTTGAAATATGGACAAAGAATTTTATAAAAAATTAAAACACCACTATTTGAAAGCAAAGCAAAAAATGAATTTCACATAAATTTTCTGAGTGAAAGAGAATTATATGTCATATGTAATATCAAGTGGCAATACCAGGACACTAGGCTGTGCAAGAATTACTATGAAAAATTGCCTGGTTTAAATAGCAATTAAGTGTGTAATGGGGGAAAGTAATCAGGAATATGGGTGATCTAGCCAGTTAAAGAGCATTAAGTGGGTAATACAGTACTCAAAATATGCCCTGTGAATATTCATGAGTTGATCTTATTGTGACTTATTGAATGGTGACATTTTCTAGTAAGAAAACATTTGAATAAAAAAAATAGCTCCTGAGCTTCTGAACATTATACAGTTCATGTAGTGATGGGAGCTAAATTGTTATGAAAGAGTGATACAGAATTGGAGAGAAGAACTCTGCAATTTAAGATGGTGACTTCTCTTTGCAGAAAATCCAATGCTGCTGTTTTTATATTTATACCAGTAAATAGGAAGCATCCAAAAGCACTTGGTTAAAATAGACGATTTCTACTTAATAAGGAAAAACAAAGACAAAGCTGACCTGGTTAGATGGGCTAGCACATGCCTTTAACTCCAGCACTTGGAAGGACAGGAGGCCCAGGTAAGAAGGCTGAAGCTAGCCTGAGACTACATAGTAAATTCCAGAGAATGAAATGCTACCTTGAAAAATGAGAAAGAAAAAAAAAGGGGACAAAATTGTTGTTGTGGCCTATCTCCAAACACATTCACTACGTTTGCTCTCTTGAGATAATTATATTCATTAAAATTGGATGTGGATTGGAAAGGTATAAAAATAAATTTTAGATAAGAAGTTCAAGTCCAAATTAAGAAAAGTCAGTTCTTTTTCTCTTGCAAAACTACCTTGAGGGAAAGAAGTAACAGTAACAGAAACAGGAGCAGCATCAAAAGTTCACTTGTGGAATAAAGGATCAAGTTGATAAGATGTCATAATTGCAGAGCCCCAGTGAATATGGAAATCAGGATAGCTAAAGTGTATGCATGCAGAAAATGTGGGCTGCACTTAACTCATACAAAGGAACCTGCTGAGGAAATGCATGGAGTTTGACCTGAATTAGCCAGACAGGCTGTCTAGGCTGTGTCTGTGTATCACCAAATAGCCTGAGAGAATTACATACATACATATGCAGTCTGTTGCCACAGAACTTACGTGTGTTAATGTACTGTCAACCCCATTTTATTTTTATGTCCTGACTCAAAACATGACAGTCAGTCACAAGGAATTTCATTTCCCTAAAGGAAAGCTGACCATGGTTTCTGGATCTGCAGGAGGGTAGACACCAATTTGGGGAGCGTTCACAAATACATCATCTATTTCTGAAACTTCACTTCACAGATGCAGTAATGCTACTTCCAGAAAAATTCCCTTTCTTTGTGGCTTCATAATCATGAATGCGTTGAGCATTGAAGACTTAAAACACAGGGACACCGTTCAAGTGTCTTTATAGAAAGAAAAATCATGGGTGTAGACAGATGACTTACTAAGTAAAGTGCTTGCTGGGCAAGCAAAAGTGTCTGAGTTTGCATTCACAGTATCTAGGTAAAATGCTGGATATGACAGTGCAAACCTGCAATCTCAGTATTGGGGAGGTAGAGACAGAACTCTATCTAGGGTTTACTGTCTAGCTTCTCTGCCAAATGAGTGAACTATAAGCTCAGGAAATGATCCTGCCTCAAAGAATAATGTAGAGATTGGTTGAAGCAGACACCTATCATCACACCACACATATATGAACACACACATGCATGCATAGTACACACATACACACATAAGCAAAAAATTTCAAAGAGTTTTCTCTCCCTCATCCACAAAACTGAAGTCCAATTTTTCCCCCATTAAATTAATTGAATTTTGAACTCAATCTAAGTTCTATGCAGCTCATTTAAAAAGAAGAAAAAATCCCCACTCCCATCTTTTTATGTGCAAGCTTGAGATCTACAGATCTCTAAAGTTAATGGGAACATGAATCTAACTTAAAACTATTGAAACTTAACAAGAGCTCCAAACATTCTCCATTTCCATCAAAAGTAAAATTCTTGGTCGGTTTGCTTCCTGGGGGGAAAAAAAGTACCTGATCACTAGGGAGATAGACGCTTATAATTAATACACCCTGTGAATGTCAGCTTCAGCATAACTTTTCCCTCCACACTTGTCATGGTGTCGCGTTCATCCTTGAGGGATCCATCAATTCACGTAGAAGCATCAGGAGGCCAGAGAGAAAGTTTGTCTTCATTTCTACCTTCTTTCCAAGGTTAACTGCTTTTGGATCACTTTCAGACTAAAATAAGGAACTTTTTTTTTTCCCCTGGATTTTTAGTTCTTGAATGTTAAAAATAAAAAGAAAGAAAAATTTGCTTAAAATAAATGTGATGCATATGAAGATTAAAGTCATACTGAAACCACTACACTGGGCAACCTTGAGCTATGTCTATTCATTGACTCTGATCTATAAAGAATCTGAAGAAATGCACACCAGACATACTGAATTCCTGCAGATGTAATGATGCATCTATATATTTCTACTGATAGAAAACGATTTTTTCAGCCACAAAATGATGAAGATGTTTACCACAAGAAAACAAGGACAGTGGCTAGTCACTACACTGAAGTTCTAAGTTTAAATGAGGAAGATTCATTCTGCTGATTAGAAAATATGAAAGCATAATAGAAGCTAAGCAAAGGTTAACCTTCTCTTCGTTTTCTGTTTCTCATTTATTTGTGTCCCCAAGCATTAAACCAGCTCTTGTTTTGTTTGTATGTGTACTAAAATCCTTTATGCCGGTTTTAAAGTGTTGCTTTTGTGAGTCGCATTTAAGCCTGGATTTTATTATTATTATTAATCATTTTACTTAAATATAGTTCTGTGTTTTTCTTTTGCATTTGCTCTTAATCTTATTTCTTCCATTGATTTAATCCCAGCCTCCCTCTGATTTTGAAACAAGCATTGACTCATTTTCACTAAATGACTCTATGTGCTCAGCATATATAATCTAACCTGCATTCTTTACACTGCCTCATCTCAAAACCACTCTGGTGTTTATCTAGTTTGTAGTGGTTAAAAGACTCCTCTCTTTTCTTTATTAACATTACTCCTGTGCCATCTTTTCCCTAACTCTCCTTTCCCCTGGACTTTGCACTCCGTGAGCCATAGCAACTACTCACCATGGATGGTACCTTATCTTTCCTGCACCCTCTCCCTTCCTTGTCAATATTTGTCCAACATCATTTCTGACTCGCTGTTCCATTAATCACTCAAACTCCATATAGCCAAGTCCTGTTAATCAACTTTCTGTTCAAATTAGATCCCTATTTTCAAGATCACATTTCTTATCATACTATTATATATAGCTACTCAAAGTCAGGTTTCAGATGTGCACAGATTGAAAGGGCATGCCTGCAGATGGCATATCTAGCATTTTTTTATGAACACTCCTCCCCTACAAAATAGTTAAAACAAAAATCCCAGGGGTCTCAAATGTGGACCACCCCAACTTGCATCCCAATCTGTGTCTAATAAATCCTTTGTTGCCATCATTGCCTTTTTAAAAAATATTTTATTTATTGGGAGAAAGAGGCAGATAGAGATTGAGAGAGAAAAACAGACAGAGAGAGAGAGTAACAAAATGGGCACACCAGGGCCTCCAGCTACTGCAAACAAACCCCAGATGCATGTGCCACCATGTGCATCTGGCTTATGTGACTACTTGGGATTTGAACGTGGGTCCTAAGTCTTTGCAGGCAAGTGCACTAACCACTAAGCAATCTCTCAAGCTCAATCATTGCTTTTTTGTACTTTTTAAAAAATAATACAGAGAACCTAAAGATGCATCACTCCCAGTAATGAATAAAGACTTGGCATTTTGTGGAATGTCTATGAGTAAATGCCTCTTCCCTTAGGTACATCCCTGCCCCTAAATCCTAGAGATCCACATACATATTCAATTATGCATGAGAAATCCAACCACTGAGTGGCCTAATGATGTAAGTATGTAGCTTGTACTTTCAGTAGAAAGAATTCTTAGACACACACACACACTCACACATACACACACTTATCCATTCCCAATTTAGACATTATAATCTGTACTGGTAAGGACTTGTTTTATGGCATAGGCTTTTTAGCCTACTTTTTTATGTATAGACCCTCTCCTTTTAGTTCATTTCCCTGTGCCCTACCTCCATTTCAATTCCTAGAAATCTTCCAGCACATTTTGAAGGTATAATTTTTTTCCTATTCTATAGCAATGTATCTGTCCTCAGAATAAATTACATTCTTTCATTCATATATCTTGCCCTGCTCAATCTCAACAGAGACTTTGCAATTACATTTTGTATATATGCATATAAATATCATCTTCTTTATCTCTCACCAAACATTATTTCTTTACTTTGAATGTTCTTCATTGTCTCCAGGGCATCTTATCTCTGGTTTTTCTTACTAAGTGGCTTGAAATTCAGTTTACTGATTCCTCATGCCCCTGACTATACTGCCATACAGAGGGATGTCTCCAATCCCATTCAACATTCCCTCTGGCAGAGTGCACAACTTCTCTTGGAGCAGATCAAACTAGTATCAAACTCGGAGTGAAGCAGACATCTTAAATGCATCTTTTACGCATTTCTGCAGTAGTTCCTTTATCTTCCAATGGTTATTAGAGTATCAGATGAAGTATATAACTTTGTTAGACTCTTGTAAAACCACCTATGAATTCCATAGAAAGGCTTCTTTTTCTGGGGCACTGGGATGTAGACCCTGAGGAACACAAGGGAGTAGTTGCTCAATAGAAGTAATTTGCTGCTCCCTCTCCTCCTTTGAGGCTGAGATAACTCACTTTACAGTGCCCAGGGCACCACATTTAGTAAAAGTATTTACTTCAAGTTGTCAGAGGCAAGAGGCTAAGAAAGTGATTCAATTTATGGCACACAGACATGTTTTTACATAATCTGACTAGAAATTCCTTGAAAGCAAAAACATGCTGTTGAAACCACCACAATGGAATAAAATCAAATCACAGGCACAGAGTGTGGAGAACTTCCCCTACTTGCCCCTACATTTTCTCAACAGGATAGAAATATGAGCCAACTTGCAGTTGGCAGAGTGGATATTTTACTCAGTAAACTGAAGGCCTGGAAGCCAAAATCAAAGTGTATGAAGCTATGAAGGAATCTCAAGGCTTTACAGCAAGTGTCTACCTTGAATAATGGAAATCAGGCAAGGTCACCACTGACAGCAGGCACAAGGACAAAGTGAGCTTCACCCAGCAGAAAGGCAGAAAGCGACTATTGCTGCCACAGCTGATGACCAATCACATATGCGCTCTGCCAGCTTTGGATGTCTCAGCTTCTGTAAAAGTACAAACCTAGCTCAGGCCTGAGCACCAGTGTCCAGCACACTCTGAACACATCTATGCATATATTTTTGTTGTTGTTCCCAGAAATTCTGTATATAAGCACTCATTGCTATTAAGGACTGGTTTTGAGAAAGTTCAGAGACATGGTAAAGATGGTCAGTCATAAATACAACTTGAACAACCATGATAACATTAACTGAAATAATAAAGTGACTGAATTATTTTCTACATCATGGACTTTGCACTAATACCAGCATCATATTGCTTTACTTACAGAAGTTAACAGAGATGACATGAAGTTAAGCAGAGAGTAAGTACTGGCATAGGAACTGTAACCTAGAAGGTCCAGATGTTCAGCTTCAACCTTATTGAACATTCTCAGCAAGACTCTGAACAGCAGAAAAGCAGGGAGAATAATAAAACCTTTGAAAGCACAGCAAGTTCAGCTGTACAAGCTTGGGGATCTTTGACTTGGATAAAGAGAAGTGCATTGAATAAAGGGAATGAGATCAGCTTCTGGAAGGAAACTTCATCATTGTCTCCAGAGTTCAGAGCCCCATTGCCTTCTCATTTGTCCCCCAGAGCCCCCCTAAGAAAGTGATAGAATTATTTTCTTCACAAATTGGGCTGGTATCAGATCTCAGTTAAATTTTGATCTTTGTACATGAGGAATAAAGTGAGCTTAAAGTGTAAGCCTCAGTGTCCACCTCTGCCAAATGAGCATAACAAAAAGCAAACACAGGGCTGGAGAGATGGCTTAGCGGTTAAGCGCTTGCCTGTGAAGCCTAAGGACCCCGGTTCGAGGCTCAGCTCCCCAGGTCCCACATTAGCCAGATGCACAAGGGGGCGCACGCGTCTGGAGTTCGTTTGCAGAGGCTGGAAGCCCTGGCGCGCCCATTCTCTCTCTCTCCCTCTATCTGTCTTTCTCTCTGTGTCTGTCACTCTCAAATAAATAAATAAATAATTAAAACAAAAACAAAAAAAAAAAAAAGCAAACACAGCATAGGGCTATTACAAGGACCAAGTGATTCCTTAACCACCTGCATGGAGGATCAGATCTGACCTACAGCAATTGCTTCTTAAACATGAGTTCATAGCATCACTATGCTGTTTAAGGCACTGTTCAAATCTAACTAAATGAAATAAGGAAAGTTATTGATCCTTAAATTGTTAAAGTTCAGAAGCAAAATATAGATATGGACGCTACTTTATAGCTGGAATGACATAGAGCTTTATACCTTCTCCAGGAGTCCCTCCAATCATTCAAGAACTATTCACTGTGGACTCCTCATGAGACTGCTATTTCAAATCTGGTGACACATGAACTTGTGCAAACCAATAGATATGCTACAACATCTGGGCCTACTTCCTGTCTATGGGTATTTCTGTTGAAAGTGGAAACACAGGAAGAAGAAGCAGGTTTGACGCTGGAGATAGTGGTACCCAGAGAATAAAGGTAGTTGGAATATGCTGGATGCTGCACATATATATCAAGTTTGTAATGTTTCCATAGTCTAGTGTTGCCAGTAAGAAAGGATAGGGTTTCAATGACTCGTCTGAAATAAATTAGAATAGCTCTGATCTTTATAATACTCAAAATCAAGACATTTCAAAATTCAATTTGGGGTGACAACTCCTTTATTTCTGCTATCAAGATGACTCACCCCCAAGATTGTACAGACACAAATCTTCTAGAATATGTTCCTTCTCTCATTAAAGAAATTTGCCTTCTACAAAGAGGCATTTGCTCAAAACCTCAAAATTTCTTTTTTGCTTTCTTTCTAACTTCCTCCTCTTGTGCCACATTATTTTTTCAGCTTTATAAATGTATATTTGACAAACACAAATTTTGTGTATTCAAGGTATGCAATGGGATGGCTTGATATTCATATACTTCTTATTAGTTATGTACACAGTGCATACAGTCATGTGGGTACCATCATTAGCCTCCTCCCTGTCCTACTCCTTTTGCAGGGACCCTTCTCATAATATCAGTTATGGGTAAGAGGCAATGTCTCTGTTCATAATGACCCAACGTGTGGCTCTAACATTCTTTCTGGCCCCTCTCCCACACATTTCCCTTAGCCATGTCGGGTTCATTTTAGGTCTGCCTCAGTGATGAGGTCTTGAGAGCCTCTGTGTCTCTGGATATCTAGGTTGGTGAGAGTTGAGTGTTCTTTGTGTCTATCTCCTTCACCCTTGTGTCAATATCAGGTTCTCCAAGAAAACAGCACTCTTGCTCCTTTCCCCAGTTATCTAATTACTCTTAGTTTCAGCTGGGACCCTTTTGAGGTGTGATGGGCTGATAAAGCCATTACCACACCTAAATTAATCAGCATGTTTATTACCACAGAGTTTTTCTTGTGTGTCCATGTACTTTAATATGTGTGTATATGAGAACATGTATATGTGAGCTCATGTGTATGATGTGTGCATGATGAGTACACTCATGGGCCAAAGGGCACAAAATTGTCCTATAAATGATCTGCCTTCTTCAGTGCTTCTGGTGTCTGCTATATGCCAGGAAGAGGCAGGATAATTAAATAAATTCATCCAAGGTATGAATGATAAATGTCTCCTTGATTTTACTAGGACATTGCTATCAAAATGTATGATCAAAACATACACAGTATTTTCAATCACAGGGTACGTTTAGACCTAAATTAAACTCTAGTCAATGGAAATCAAGTTCTTTTGTACATTGAAAGGAACGGAAATTTCTGGCAATATGGGAGTGTGATGGTAGAGTTGGAGCAAAGGAGCAAGTATTCACATCTGTACCCATGTCTGACCCAGTGGCCATGAGGTTGGAAAAGTCTCTTTTGTCAAATACCGTTAATATTATATGTACACTTAGAACTGGAAGGAATTTTAATTTGTGAACACTTGCCAATAGTTTCAAATTGTGCCTTCTGGGAAGACTGTGAGGAGTCCAGGAAAGTTTTCACAACAAAGCAGCCCAAGGAACAATGGTCTTCAAACTGTTTGACATAAAGATAACCAAGTGGACTGAGACATTCCGACCTTTCATCTCAGCCAGGGACTTACTGACCCCTGATGGAAAAGACTCACGCCCCAGCATTGAGGACTGTGGATAAAGATGTTTTCCCAGCATGCTGCAGCAGTTAAAAAGCAAATAGGCTTCCAGGATATAACAAAGAGGGCTGGAAGGTACAGCAGCTGAGGGAACAATGGAGAGAGACTGGATGTCTGCCATCTGCCCGCCGGAAAGCAAGAAACCTGAGCAACGCGCCCCAGACAGCTTGAAGTGAGGATGATGGGCTCTGAATGCTTGGGAAGGCAGGTTACTGGCAAGCACATGGAAGGACTCACCATTCTGAAAGCTATGGAGAAAGCTGATCACTGCTTCCAAACAACCAGAACGTCATTGTATGAGAAAACTCAGCACTGTCAGTTAAGGAGATGGGAGTGTGCTTGGCAGCATCGCCTCAAAGGCATTGTTAGGGATGCTGGCAGGGCTGGCTGACCACCTGACCATTCAGGATAGTGTGGCTCACACACTCTCCTAGCACAGCCCCGAAAACTAAAATACAGTGTAGAGACAAAGAGGGCTGAGTTTTAGATTGAATCCCTTCCCAGTGCTCTGTGCTTCACCAAACGTGATAAGCTGAGCATGACCTTAAGTGGTGAGCTGTGGAGCAAATAAAGGCAGATAAAGAATGCTAAAAGGACTAAAAAAATATATAAATTGCAAGCTGTCAGACTATCTAGTAGCTCAGCCAAGACCAAATGGCTTCATTTTCCTCTCCTAGCCTGGACAGTCTGTCTGTGTCTCTCCCACTGGCCTTATTGGGATGCAATCCAGGATACTATGAGCAGAGCCGGCACTGTGCAGTGATCTTGAAGCTTGTGGGAAAGTTTGGGACTACTTAAGTCATGCCCCGTTAATCGTCACCAGGGGATTCGGTCTTCCTGTCAAAAGTATCTTCTGGTCCCTGGTGTGCTAGCATGCAGTTGTTCTGTCATTCGGGAAAGAAATGGAGGTACCATCCATAATGAATATTCAGGAATCAGTATTTCTTTTAGTTGAATATATGTCTCCTTACATTTAACTGTAACCTTTTTCTTTCCATCACATGTGGCTATTTTCTTTTGCTGTCTTCCTGATAGACAGAGATTCTTGTTCTTTCTCCTTTGACAACCCCCATCCTTCTCCAGAATAATGGAATGCTCTTTCCATACTCAAACAAGCCATTTGTTAAATAATTGGAAGCTTGCAGTACTGCTGGTTTGACTCTCATGCTACTAGCTCCCTCGATGTCCTTCCTTTTCCTTTGGCTATTGAATGAAACCGCTGGCTTCTGGAAAATTCTGTAATTTTCAAGAATTCAAGAGTCTACTTTTTGGTGTTCTAGTAAGAATATTTAGTCAAGAAAAAAGGAGATGGACTGAACCAAGTCCTACCTTTGGAAATTTTTTATGTCTAAATCACATGTTTGGCTCAGCCCTAATCTCTATGTTCATGAAATGAAGACAATGTCTTTTTCAAGAATCATTTGATAATGGTCTGTTGCCATTGAAATGAGGGCTTCTTCCCATAATGCCATGTTGAGTTATTGATTGTGTCCTGCTTCTCTTCCATTGCTTCATTCCTTGCCTACACTCTCTTCTCTCTCCCTCTTTCATTCCTTCTCTTCCTTTCTTATGTTTCGGTATCCTAGTCTGCTTGAAACTACATCCCAACAGCCCTCTCTACTTGTGGAAAGTTCTACCAACAGACCTTATATAAGCAATGATCTCCTATATACCTCTTGCAACATGCCATTTCTCTATGTCTGCAACTAACCCTCTATGCCCCCAACACTATCAAATACTATTCTTTCTTTAAAATTTTACCCTACTTTTACCTTCACCCCAAACTCTTATCTACCAAATACTCTGCTCTCTTTTCCTTTGAGTTCTTACTGAAGTTGCTGCAGCTATCCTTAATATTTTGAATAAATTGTAAGCTCTCAGGCTGAAGAAATGACTCACTAGTTAAAGGCATTTGCTTGTGAGCCCAATGGCCTGAGTTCAGTTCCCCAGTATCCACATAGAGCCAGATGAACAAAGTGGTGTATATATCTAGAGTTCATTTATAGAAGAAAAAGCCCTGTCATGAGCCTCCACTTCCCTTGCAGATAAACAAGAAAATATTTTTTTTTTAAATCTGAGCTCTCCCTTGGCAAGCCTGCCCATCTTTTGTGCAACTATCATATTTGTAGTTATTATATACTTCTTAAACAAAAAGTATACATTATATGGTTGATGACTAAAATATAAGTTCAATTCTGTTGACATCAGTTCTTTCTAGGTGAGAGTATTATTTTATGTTCCACGTTAAAAGCATTCCATCATTTGTCTATAAGTGCTTTAATCCATAGATCCATTATTGCATGTTCCTAGTTCTTAGTAATTATCTATTTAGCTGCAACATTTTAAAGACTCTTCTAAATACCATGCCCAATATCATATATCATACTTATCAGTGTGTAATACTGATACACTGATAAGTATTTAACAATAATCTCTCTGTTGGGAGAATAGATGGCCTGACCCAAACCAGATTTATAGTGTTTTTCAATTTCCACTATGTAAACAATCCCATTGTGACTGACTGTGGGCCTCCCAAATGTTATAACGCAGGACAAAATTGGGAAGAAATATGCAACTCATGGTTGCATGGCCCAAGTTCTTTCCTATGGGTGAGTTTCTCTGATTTAGAATACCTTATGTCTTGTTTCTCAATATAGCTTCAAAATAAATTCACACTGCAGTTGCTATTATAATTAACCGAGAAACCAGGGGTGGATCTGATCTTTCTATATCAGGAATTTGTCTCTGGAATTCCTTCCAAGTGTGTTCTAACAGAGAACGCCATACTCTTCCTTTACTATGAAGATGAGAAATCACCTCTCTTCATCTACAGACTAGAGCACATCTCTACAATAATAGCATGCTCCACTGGGACCTTGATCCATGACATTTTTTATGAGCCTGTGTTAAAAATGGGAATTCACTGGTTGTTTCTTTCACTTTGAATAAATATTTAGTGTTCAGTGTAAGCCCATTACCCTTATCCAAGCTAACATTTCATTTTCCAATCTGTTCCTAATTATTCAGTTCTTCCACTGAGGCTGATTTCAAGCTTACATGATATCAAACAGCTAACACAATTCCTAGAAATGTGCTAGTTGAATCTCATAAGCTGAAATTGTAAATCAACAAAACCAGCCAGATTTAACACATTGTACTACCATGTGTACCATAATGTTAATTCATGAAAGTAATGATGAGTGGTTAAAGTCTTATTTTCTTTTTCCTATTCCAATCAAGACCATATTTGTTAAGAAATGGACAATGAAGAATCATTTGAATTATGGTAAAGGGTCCAAAATTCTATATTCCATAACTGACTGGAAGTTGTGGTGGTTTGAATGCGAATGTATGTCCCCTATAGCCTCTGTTTCTTTTTTATAATTTTATTTATTTACTTATTTGAGAGAGGGAGGCAGAAAGACAAAGAATGGGCACTCCAGAGATTGCAAATGAACTCCAGATGAGTGTGCCACCTCCTTGTGTATCTGGCATATGTGGGTGCTAAGGAATGGAACTTGGGTCCTTAGGTTTCACAGGCAAGCACCTTAACCACTCATCCTTCTCTCCAGCCCACCCCTGGTATTTTTAATTAAGTTCAAGCTTCCTGCTTACATCTTTAGCAGCCTACTGGAGCAGGTGTCACTGGGAGCAGATCCAAATTTCAGCTAAAAGGTGTGGAGAGAGCAGTTTGAGTTCTGGTGGTTTGTGCTTGCTGGTGGTGCTGGCAGTCAGTGGCTTCTCTCTGCTAGGATCTGTGAAAGGGAACCAGCTTCTTTCATCACTGATGAAGTTTCCCCTGGATTTATAAGCTGAAATGAATCCCTGCCTCCCATAAACTGTGTCTCGTTGGATGTTCATCCCAGCAGCATGGATCTGACAACAGAGATCATGTGCCTTCTTTCATTTCTTTGGACAGATGTGTTTTACTTGAGGAAAGTTATTTCAAATATCTAGGTTTCTTTCCCAGGCCTATCATTCATGGATCTAGAAAGCTAAACATAGGTATGTGTGCTTTGCAACAGAAGGCAAGTAATTGACATTGGCATTTGTATATTTAAATCTGAAACATCTTCAAAGGCTTTTGGAAACTCATCAAGACACTTAGCACATAAACCTGTCAACATATATTGGTTAATCAGTCATTGTTCCAGAAACATCACTAAATAGCTTTTTGCACACAGAGTGACAAAGCATGGGCTGAGGAATGGGTTTAATCAATTGCTAAATTTCGTGCTTCCCATCCCATAATATGAAGCACAAGGATGCCAAAACATGTGGTCCTTAGTTGTGACCCAAATTTGTAATTCTTATATTCTTGGGCCTCCTGTGCTGTTTAATTATTCAGCTTACTAGATGCTAACAGTTTTGCACAACACAGGGTTGAAATACTGGCTGACTCTAGAAATCACAAGAAAATAAAGCACTGTCGTAAGCAGTGCTGATGCCCCTTTATGTGACCTCTACTTGCCACACAGCAAACAGCAACGCTGAACTGAAGCAAATCAAGAATTCAGTACAGCCTTCTCACCTCACACTGCTGCCATGTCGAATGTGACCAGGAACAGCAGGAAACTGGTCTGCTCCTAATTACAATTAGGATAAGAGTTTAGAACAAGTCTATTTAAAATCATAAAACCTTTTAGTGCTAGATTGGTGTTTTTATCTCATTGTATATTCATAAGATCAGGCTTATTTGACTGCTCCAAAGAAAAAGTGCCTCTCGTCCAACATATTCTTACTTAGGATGCTATGAGGGGAACCCCATGTGCAATCACACATTGTCTAGTTCTCATGCAAATGACACAAGCATGACAAACAATGTGATAGGAAAGGTCCTTACTCTCTTCTCTAAGACTAATCTCCATCGGAAAGAGACCACAAATCTCAGGTTCAAATGAAAGTCCATTAATTGGGTGAAATTTCTATGTAAAATAATGCTATTTGGACCAGCAGGCATATGCAATTCTCTGTCTCAGGAGGGAAGTGCATTCTCTCAGCCAAGCTAGGACCCTCTTCTTCACAACACAGAGGTAAAACATGCTAAAAATTAGGCAGGCTGCTCCTTCCCCCATCACTCTTTTGTCCTCATGTACCAGTGTGGAATAAGTGAGGATGACATGCAAAACAGATTCAAGTCAATGACTGATAACCAACTGACAGATTGATGTTTGGTTGAAGCACTCTTCCTGTTTGTCCATTGGTTGGCCACTCATGGGGAAGCCAAGAGTCCCAAGAAGGAGCCAAGGATGTCAGATGTGCCACTGGGAATGCCGCTTTTTGCAGAATGTTTTTAGATACCAGATGCCAATCACTCATGGAACTTTCCTGCTCAATGAAAATTTCAGATGTGGACTTTAATTGTAGTCAAGCAGAGAAAGGATGATGGACAGACCCCAGCCAGCTTTAATTTTAGCAAAGCCAGCCCTTAACCACCACACACCCTTGAGTCTATTTTAGGGGCTTCTCATGTTGAGTACCTTTAATCAGTTACATTAAGGAATATCAGGTTGTCAGGTTTGAGAAGTTCAAGGTCCTGCCCTCACTCTAGGAAAACTGAAGGATGTGATGACCATATGTGAAAGGCGTAAAGCTCTTCTGAACAACCTTTTGGAGATGCAGCAAGCTAGAGTTTCACAAATAATTATTGGTGTGTGAATGTTTGCCAAGGAGCTGCAGCTTCATTAGAAAACTAAGGGCCAGTTAAATCAATAAACTCAAATTTCATTAACATTTGGGGTTCAGCATATACTCTTCCATGGACTGGTAGTTTCTGGTAAAATGAGTCATTAGTACCCATAGTAATTGGTAAAAACATGCAATGAGCAAAACTTGATCCTGGATAAGAAGAAAGATGGGACCCCGTGGCTCTTCCCAGAAAATTCTCAGACGTGTAATTTAAGAACTTGTCAGTCGGTGTTATATCTTCAAGTGTCACAGAAATACTGAGCCCAGGGAACTAGAAGCCCATCTGCTGCTGATATTTTAAGTTAGCTTCAAAGATAAAATATGCCAGCTGGGTGTATCCCAGCATTGAGTCAGTAGGATGAGGTAAAAGGATTACCGTGAGTTCCTGAGTACACAGCCAGCCTGGGATAGAGGGAAACTTGTACTCTAAAAACAACAAACATATAGAAGATAAAATATGCTATAGCATGCCCCTGTACATATGCATTGTCGCTATGAATTGATAAAAACTTGCCTCATGAGCTGGGTGTGGTGGTGTATATCTTTAATCCCAGCAGTTGGGAGGCAGAGGTAGGAGGATCATCGTGAGTTCTAGGCTACCCTTAAGCTACACAGTGAATTCCAGGTCAGCCTGGGCTACAGTGAAGCCCTACCTCAAAAAAAAAAAAGAAAAAACTTGCCTCATGGTACATGAAGCAGCCAACAGAAAATTAAGGCTTTTTCTTCTTATGTTTTATTCTGTTCCAAAGAGTAGATTAGGGAACTAAACAAATAATTTATTTTTATCATTACAAATAGAGAATCTATTTAATATAGAACAAGTAAAACTCAAAGTATGTGGAAATTAAATGTCCTTCAAGATATTAAATTCTAAGTTATTTATATTTGGATATTTAAAAATGTTTAATTAACAAATATTGAATTTGTTCAAGATATGATTTGATAAACAGTGTGTAATGACTATAACAACCACATTAATTAACATGTCTATCACCTCTAAGCTGTAAATTAGATCCCAGAACTTTGTCAACATCTCCCCACTCCCTCCACCTCTAATAAAGTCTGTCATAAAGATACAGGATAGTATTTTCCAGAAGGTAAAGACTTGATGCTTGTGAGTTGACAACTAGCTGACAAGAGGTCACTTGGTTCATTACCACTTCCTGAACTCTGGGTCCCCACTTTTTAGGGTCTGCATATGTGTACGTGTAGTGTATATGCCTGTGTTTTCATGTTCATGTGTGTGAGTGTAAATTGTACATGTCATGGGCAAGAGGAAAACTTTCAGGTGTCCATCTCTACTTTTGTCTCATTTGAGTCAGGGTTTGTGGTGGATCAGCACTCCATTCTCTGGGCTAGCTGGCCCACAAGCTTCCAGAAATGCTCCTGTCTCTTTCTCCCTTTTCACAACTGGTGCACTGGAATTATAGGGCTCACTATATTTTCTGGCTTTTATGGGATGTCAGAGGACCCAGACTCAGGTATTAGTGCTTGTACATCAAGGTTTTATCTGCTGAGCTATCTCACAACCCATTGGCTCCTCATGATTTTAAGCATAATGTTAAAGAGCAGTGAGTTCAAAGCCACAGAAAAATCTGTTTATCATCTACTTAATCATTACATTCAATGCACTATCTCTACATTGTCTTGCATCTTTAAAACTATGATCACTAGAAATGAATGCTTATATTTAAATAGACAGTGCTTGGATGGTATTTCTTTGGAACTGAAGAAAATTATATCCCACCAGATAGATAGTCCCTGAGGTGTTTGCAGGCAAAAAGAAGGAAGCAATTAATTCTGCATAGACTTCAAAACAAACATCAAGATTCACACCACTTCCTTCATATATACTATTTATTGGAGTTCAAAACCCTATACTGAACTTGTCTTGAATTTAATCCCTATGCTAGATCATTGAAGGATAAAAAGACATGAGATATAGTACTTGTCATCTACTCTACTACACTAAAAATACACTAGAGATGATTGCATCTAACACATAGTAGTAAAATAAGGGGTTCAAGTGCTGTACATTACATGAGATCAAGGAGATATGATAAGGTCTGAGGCATTTTATAGACTGCAAAACACTACAGAGATAAAATAGTTACCTAGTTAATAATATAATAACATAAATTAGAAAAGTTACTCTAAATATTTGCTTGGTTCAAATTACCTACTTTATGATTCGAACTTAGTCAGAAAAAGTCTGTTTTCCAATATACTTTGTATAGTCACAAAGCTCACTATTAATTAGATAAGTTTATATTCAGAGATATCCCATTATTCCATGTTGATGCCTGGCAGTCTTTCACTAGTACTCCTTCTCAATAGATGTCACAGTTTCTGTTTCCTCTTGGTAATGTACCACATGATGCTGAGGTGACTCAGAAATAAGGGCCCAGTTCCACCTGTTTATTTTCTAAGCATGCCAGGAATGGTTCTTCTTCCCACATCAAGCCTACAATGAAATCAGTAAAACCACCACCACCATCTGTCCAAAACGGCAGGAGACAGCTTATAGCAGTGAGTCCTAATGACCTGTCTAAATCAATTTATCATGAGTATTCATCTTGAGACATAGAAGGCAGTCTTCCTGAGATATGAGGGGTGTAGAGAAGATTTACACTCAGCCCTGACCTCTAGGAGCTATAACACAGTAGCAAAGTTAAGAGCTGTACTCAGCAAAGATAAGTGATTATAAACCAAACAGCAAAAACCAATGGCCAAGTGAATGTGCACATGTTAGAGGATGAGGGCAGGGGAGGCACTTTGGAAGAAGCTATACCTCTTCTTGTAGTCACTCACAACTGCCAGCACACCTCATCGTCTCCCCTGCCCAGTGTCAGGCAAGGCCAGCAATGGGCAGACATCCACTTCCTGGTTGTCACACGAGTTTGTTAGCAGCCGGTTTGCCCTCCAATCCCTGAATCCATTTCTACACCCTTGGTTTAGCTCCTTGCTCAGAGTCCTTTCTCTGGTTAGGTGAAATTGTTTCCTTCTCCACTTAGTGTTCTATGCCTTCCCTGGAGCTCCACAATATTTCTTTCACAGTTGCAGATAAGAACACACATTTCCCAGCTGAAGGAAGTCTAGAAGCCAGGTAAGCTCTCTAGTGTCTCAGACAAAAGGTTTCAGGATGAGGAGAGAAGGACAATTAGTGTGTGCATAATATGGAAAGACACTGAAGGGCCAAACTAGAGCCAAGCTCAGACAGTCAAGAATTCAGAGTTAGCAATGTGTGTGGAGGGAGGTGATGTTCCTGCAAGGTGATGATTCCCAGACGTTGCCAGTAAGAAGCTGTCACTACCAGGACTCCCTCATACTGGTATATATTTTGTGAGTTAGTGTTCAGGATAGGACATGGCCATTTGCTATTTACTTAAGCTCATTTGATAGATAACCAGATGATCACATGTTGGAGTTGATGGATGGACATCTATGGATTCAGTCAGCTGCTTTCTCAGCTTTTATGTGCTTTTTTGTTTGTTTGTTTTAAAAAATTGTGTGTGTACATGTTTATGCCTGGACATGAACATATGTGTGTGTGTGTGTTTGTGTGTATGTGAGACAGAGAGAGAGAAAGAAAGAGAGAGAGATTGCAAAGCACTCATGCTACGGAGTGTGGAGGTCAAAGAACAAAGCTCAGGCTGCTCCTTACCTGTCTACCTTCTATGAAGCAGGATTTCTCTCTCTGGATTCTCACTCTGCTGTTCCTCTCTTCTGAGCTCTCCACCAGCTTCTGGGAAATTACACTGTCTCTGCTACCCATCTGTGGTGGTTTATTGAGGGGTCCTCCATAAATTTGGGTGTTTTGAATGCTAGGTTCCAAGTTGATGGAGATTTGGGAATTAACACCTCTTGGCAGTAGTATGTGGGTTGTGGTGGTCTTATGAGTGTTTTAGACAGTGTCCCCTTGCCAGTGTTTGGCACACTCTCCTGTTCCTGTTGTCCACCTGATGTTGGCCAAGAAGTGATGGCCACCCTCTGCTCATACCATCTTTTCCCCTGCCATCGTGGAGCTTCCCCCTTGAGCCTGTAAGCCAAAATAAACCTCCTTTATTTCCCCACAAGCTGTTCTGGTTGGATGAGCTCTGCCAGCAATGCAAACCTGATTGCCACACCATCTTTCTCCAGTTTGCTGGAATTACAAAAGTATTCCATGGTTTTGTTTGCTTGTTTGTTTTTGGTTTCAGTTGTTCTATATAGGGCCTGGGGCAGTGAGAACTTTAAGCACTGAGCCATCCCCCAACCCCTGGCCTTTGTGGTATTGATTTAAATTTATCAGCTCCCATTAAAGAAAGAGAAGGCTATAAAAACACATGATTATTAGGCATTGCACACACTCTTACAAACTGCTAAGGAAAAGAGTCAAGCTTGTGGTTCAGTCTTAAGGAAGAGGAAGGGGCAGTGAAAGAACATTTACTCATATCCTTAAAGTGTCAAAACTTCTACAGCCAATTTTTTTCATCCTTAATCCTCAGTGACTTTGGACAGTTGCAATGAAAGTTCATGTAGTAAGGAAGAAGGGCCAAGAAAGAAGAAGAAAGGGCGGGGGCAGAATAGGAAAGTTCTAACTTTGCTTTCAAGGGAATGAAGTTGATGCGTTATATCAGAGACTAAGCAGAGAAATGCTATAACCAATTCAAGTGTGCATGAAGACAGCTGTTATATCTGCCTAGTCGATATGCTGATCTAGTATCATAACACAACAGCCAAAAATTACAGGAAAATATATGATCCATTGTCACTTCATGGCATTACCATTTCAATGGCTTCTTTGGGATCCTTTGCCATAACAAATGTGCATGAAAAGAGAGCATATAGATGACAAGCCTGACGCATGACCTGGACAAGAGCTATAGATATTATTCTTATTATACTCTGCTGGGTGCTTCTAGATAAATCTTCTGTAGCATTACTCAAGAAACTTCAACAATCTTCCAATGTCCTCCATAAGAATATTGAAATCTTGAAACAAAAATTCTCTTCAAGGAGCTAAGGGAATTAATCAGTCGTTAAAGACATGCACTTACAAAGTCTGCCAGCCAAGGTTCAATTCCCTATAAAGCCATAAGCCAAAGAGTGGTGCATGCAGCAAGGGTTAATTTGCAGTGGCACAATACCCTGGTATTCACAGACATGCAGGCACTCACACATGCACACATACACATACAAGCAGAAGTGCTATTAAATGCAATCAACAAAGATTTAGCAAGTCTCTCTTTTAAGGAGAAGAGACTGAAAGAATTGAGCACAAATGTCTCTGAGCTGCTACAGCTCAAAAGGGTCTATTAGAATCTCACAGGAGGACATAGCTGCCCATACTTGATATACGGGGACAGACTATACTCTAATCTTTGAGTGACATTTACCAACCACAGACACCCTCTCCCTTTCAGGTGCACCTACAACAAAAGCAGACAGACATCTGTCTAGCGATCCCAGCATTCTGGGAAGGTATGGTAAACTGTGGACTGCAGTAGCCCCATGCTGGTGCTGGGCATTTGTTGACTGTATAAGTAAAGTGCCAAAACCCCTTAAGTCATACTGGGTCTGAAGGCGACTTTAAGCATTTTTACATGTGCTGCACTGATACTTCCTATAAAACAAAGGAAATCATGTCCTGCATAATTTTCCACAGAACAAGAGCACAGAAAAAATTAACTGGATTTTTTTTTTTTTTTTTTTACCGCTGCTGTCTTAGCCTTTTGAGATAGCATCTCACTATATCGCCCAGGCTGGCCTCAAACTCATGATCCTCCTCCAGTACTATCTCAATACCTGACACAACAGGTGTGTATGACCATAACTAGAACAACAATAAGCAGAATTTATACACTAAAAAAATTTGAGGCTGGATGCAAATGGAAGAAAAGGATCTTAATTATAATAAGCTAAAGTTTCTCACCAATTCCAGGGAGAGGTGCCTGTGCGTGAATATCACAACCACTTGTATCCATCATATCGTATCATATCAGTCAACCTCTCAGTTAATTCTTAATCCAACCAAGTTGACAATCCAGATGAACCATCACACTGAGATTCCCAGCACCCATTGGAAGGATCTCTGAGTGGGATCTTGATTTTCCTCAGAAGCTGTTGGAAAGAGAACAGGGAGCACTTATGGTGAGAATTTGCCAGGTAAAATTTATAAAGAAAACAGCAGTCATAGCAAGTGAAGGTTATAAGGAAGGAGACATTGGGAATCAGATACTATGAAAATGAAAGACTAGTCCCCATTAACAGGAGAACACAGCTGTCACATAGAAAGGACCCACCTCACATCATGTGACAAGCCAGGTGGTGCAAGGGGATCTTGTCAGCTCCTGCGATTGAACTATTATTCCCTCTTCAGAGTGGAAGTGCTCTTCATGGGTCTCAAATATGGAAGGCACCTCATGACTCTTTGAGTCCTGAAAGGCTCTTGTTCTGCTCCTGTCTAGGGAAACTGTGCCATTTATTTCTAAGAATGTTTGACTAGGGTAACCCATGTGAGGGTGGGTAGCAAGGCTCTTAGAGTTTGCCTCTGATTCCTTTGCCCTTATCCGTGTCTATGACTATTATTTCCTACTCTCTGTATCCAAGAAGCTCCCCATAGGGAACAACAACAAAAATAAATAAATAAATGAATGAAACCCTGAAACTCATCAACACTAAAGCATAATGGCTTGAAAAAGAGCAGCAGATATTAGCATTTTAACAGAGCACATGTCTTACACTAAAATAGTAAACTACTTATGATGGAGTGGCATATTCACTAAGCCCTCATGTGATGTTAAGCCAATCAAGCAGGAGGTTTAGAAAGGAGTCCTTGTGGGAGCAGCTTTCATGGAAGAGATGGAAAAGAGTAAGATTTGGGCAAACGAGACATGGGATGTAGTTTAGATACAGCTTCAGCCCATTGGGGTGTTCTGCAGATGAGGTAGCCTTCCCATGGCTGGTGAGAGTGTGTGAAAGAGCTTCACAGCCCTGGTTGATCAGCTATAGACACATGACCCTAAGGAAGGGGAGGTAGAGGCAGTTCAGTTCCCAGGGAGGCTGACAATATCATCCTGACTTACAGCAACGTTCTCCTCCAGCAGCTGCATGTATATGTATGTGCCTCACACAGATGTTGACATATATTCACGTGTGTGTGACTACATTTTTTGTGCAGGTGAGCATGGTGGGGTTGATGTCTGATGTCTCATTCAATCATTGTCAAGATAAGGTCTCTCTCAAACCCAGAGCTTGCTGACTCAGCTAATCTAGGAGCTGTCTTTCCCTGTGGGCAGTTTGGTGTTTCCTCTCCTGAGCACTGATGTAGCAGGTGGTGATCACGCCGGCCCACAGTCACATAGGTACTTGAAATCTGACTTCAGGTTCTCACACTGGCAGTCAGCACTTTATTGACCAACCCATCTCACTGACCCCTACAATCTTTTGTCAGGAAAGAGAATCAGAACATGATGACAGAAAATAAACAATCAGTGGGACAGCAGAAAGCCCTTTATGTAGAGAACTGTCAGGTGACCCAGTTAAATAGGACTTCCTAATGCATGCATTATAAAGCCAGGCTACAGCCATACTGCAGCTCAGACAAGTAACACATAAGTAGGGGAAATGGTCACCCACCTTGAAGAGCATCTGGGCTTCGATAGCATCAATCTCATATGCAGTGTGTGCATGTGATCTCTTTGTCTTTTTCTTCTAATGAATTTATTTATAATTAGTACATGAGTCACAAAACCTTTCATGAAAGAAACTGAAAGACTCCTGCATCTAAAAAATGCAATATGGTTTTGTGTCTTCTTTGAGATCTAGATTCTGTTCATCTTTCCTGAACTTTCTAAGTGAAGTCTGCCACTAAGCAGTCAAGGTTATGGACAGGAGAGCCTGGCCTTCTCTAAACAACACTGGATCACCACATCCAATCTGTCTAGTGTTTCCAGGGAAGAAATGGTTTTTTGGGGCTGTTCAAGAATATGAGTTGTAAAAAACAAATAAAAAAAAAAGAATATGAGTTGCATGTATTAGATGAAATCACCAAGGCAGAAATTGACTGTGGCTTGCATCATTGAAAAGGGCAGATGTAGGTGCACTCCCAGAGAATTCTCCCTGCAGGGTTCACATGGAGGTAAGTGCACAAAATTCACTTAAAGAAAGACACTGGGTACAACAAGTCTGCCATTCTCTGCTGGCCAATGATGGTGTGTTTGTTAGCTGGAAGTTTAGGCTCTGGAGAAGGCTTAACAGATTTGACTGCTAAATTCAGCGTGTCTGCTCTCTCTTGACAAGCCACACTCAGAACCACCCATCCTACTCACTGCTTGTGCCTATGTCCTCATTTAGAATCCCTTCTGAAAGATGCGAATTCCAGCCCTTTTGTCCCTGGCATGTTCTGGATGACTTTACCACATACAAGACAAAGGCATCCTGTCCCTATGTCAGGGTCTCCAGTGCAAGGAGGAAGGGGCAGCTTCATGAGCTAAGCTGGTCATCTGCACCTGTGTATCTGGTGATCATTTCATTCTGTGCTTCCTGGCTGTGTCCCGCATGTGGGCATGACTTCAATTCCATTCCAAATCAGCTTCCCTACCTCAATGAGCTCAAGGGATACCTAAAACCACAAGGTCATGCTTTGGTTTTAATGGCTATACTTGCAAATTTACAAAATAATTTTATTCATCCCTATCATGTGACCATGTTTACTGCCAGACAGGAAGCATGACAGAATGCTGCTATGTGGAACTCCTGCAAGCGAAGGACACACAGTACAGATCAGCATTCTGACAGGCTCATGAGCCCTCTTCCACATAAGAGTCCCAGGAAAGGCTTACAGAGAACCCTTTCTTCACCATTGCCATGGACTTCATAGCAGATCAGCTAACAAGCCCCTTTTGAACTTCATTTTTTTAAAAAAGTGTGTGTGTGTGTGTGTGTGTTTATGTGTGCAAGTTCAGGCAGATGTGTGCCACAGTGTGCATGTGGGAGGGAGTCTGAGGACAACCTCAGGTGTCAGTCCTGGTCTTCCAAGTTGTTTGAGGCAGAGTCTCTTGTTGTTTGCTGTTGTATATGGTCAGCTCTCTGGCCTGTGAGCTTATAGTGATTCTATTGTTTCCTCCTCCCATCTCACCGTCAGAGAGCTGGGATTCTAGAAGCTCGTGCTACAATGTCCAGCTTTATGTGGGTTCTGGGCATGTGAACTCAGGTTTTCATTCTTATGCAGCAAGTAATTCACCCTCTGAGACATCTCCCCAGCCCTGAACTTATATAGCATATGAAATTAATTATATCAGAAATATACATTGGGATCAGTATAAGTTTAGCAATGTTTTAAGCATTTAGTCAAAAGCTTCTTCATACATGATTATCCTCTGAGTCTCTTTGTCATCTAAATAATACATCCAGGTACTCCAAGCTGAGACAGACAGGCCGAGAGAGAATCTATCTTTCTGGGATTTTGAACTCTACCCTTGAGTTCTTCTTCAGTTGATGGAGAATACTACTGAGGTTCCTTTCATTTATTTGAAAGTATCCAGTAAGTGTCTTCCATATGCCAAGGTGTTCGTGGATGGTGAGGATAAATTAGTGGTGAATTATTCTGCTTTCATGGACTCTGCAGAGACGAAAGGCAGCTAAGCAGCAACAGCAGGAGAACTTACCAAGACTGTTAGGTCTAGTGTGAAAGGTCCAGAAAAAGCTTCTGGAACTGTGTGTCCATTACATGGATACCTAAGGAAGGACCAAGTGAGTTGAAAAAACAGAAAGGCAACCTGATTTGGCCAAAGAGGCATGAGTGGAGGCAGATATTCAAGAAAACCCATAAGGCACCCAAGGCTGGATGAGTTTGGTAGAGCTACAGTGTGGCATGGGCTTAGAGAGAGGGTGGTGTTGAGAAGAGGCAAAGCTGAGTTGAGACTAACCAGTTCATGATGAATGCTGCATTGCTAGATCTTGGCATGGAAAGACTGCTAGTTAAATACGTGTGAAATTAACATATGGATTGATGGATAAAATATCAGGATTATACAATACTGACCCTGTGATGTGTACTAGGAAGAAATTTTCATTTTTCTCCGAGTTCAGAAGATGTCCAATTCCTCTACAAACTATTGCCATAACCCTGAGACCCCCAAACAAAACCTGTGGGGTAAAACATGTATTTACACCAGAGATTCTGGTGGAAATTAGACATCAAACTACAAAATGGAGTTCTACTAAGGCCACAGAGACATGCTTTAGTGGAAAGGGGCTCACGGGCATCCTTTTCATTTGCCCTCCACATCCCCCCAGGTGTATCTGCTTCCACTGATAGCCAGGCTTCTTGCCCAGGGCTGAGCCAGTACATCATTTCCAGTTAGCACTTAGAAAACTGCCACAAATGAGCACTGTATCTAATTATCTGTAGGAATTAAGTAACTTTTGAAAGAGTAATTTTATAACAGAAAATACCATTCTCCCAAGGACACTTGGGGAGGAAAAATATGCAAAGGTGTAAAAAGATAGGAGAGAAAAGGAAACAATCTATTCACTGCTATTAGCTAATCCTCCTTGTACCTGGAAACAGACCCATTATCAGACCACCATTCTCTGAATCATGCTGGTCCTACAATGAAGAATATTACTACTGCCTTTAAAGTCTCAAGTACACCCCAGAACAGGGAATGTATCTTGACACAGACATACACTGTGTTGACTTGGTATGCTACAATAGGTCATTGATGTGGTCTGACAAAAGAATACAGCTAACAAGAGTTTGGTGGCCACACAGCGGCTCCAGGAAGGTAGGGCATGGGAGAAAAGGCCGCATGCCATTGGAGAATACAGCCAGCTTCTGTCCCAGTACAACAAGCAATTGATATGTGTCACAATATTTAGCTTATTTTGAATTTCAAAGCATATCAACAAAGTGCATGCTGTTTTATGTTTATCATTATCTTACAAAGGCTGAAAAACCACACACACACACACACAAGCCCTGTGACAGTGCGAATCTTTTTGAATTTTGTTTCATGGAAGATTATTTATTTATTTATTATAGAGAGAGAGATAGAAAAAGAGAGAATGGGCATGCCAGGGCCTCCAGCTTCTACAAATGAACTCCAGACACTTGTGCCACCTTGTACATCTAGCTTACTTGGGTCCTGGGGAATCAAACCTAGGTCCTTTGGCTTTGTGGGCAAGTCTCTTAACCACTAAGCCATCTCTCCAGCTCCTCATGAAAGATTATTAAATAGGTGTGGCTGGTCCTTCCTACATACACACGTATACACACATGTACACACACACACACAGACACACACACTGCATACCAATGCCATTTACTTAGGTAATGCTTGCCTAATGCTAACACCAATTAGTCCATTTCCCTTCATGCTATATGAGGTTATTTATTCTCCTATCCTGTGGACCTAGGCTAACACAGAGAATGTTTGTCAACCACCTCTGGGGGAATTAGATAGAGCAGCAGAGCCAGTAAACAGCTACCAAGTTGCCTCCAAGGTCAGCTTCCCTGCTAGTAGAAGAAGTAGAAATAAAAGCCAGAACTCCTTTCTGCTTCCTGCCCTGTGCCCATTGGACCAAATTTCTCTCAGTCAATAGGCATCCAGTTATGACAGACTCACATTGCACCCAGTGTCAATAAAAACAAAAATCAAGTTTTAATCAAAACACATAACCAAGATCTACATTTCTCCTGGTCTCAATAAATCTTCCCCCAAAGGAAGCGGGCTAAAATTCTTTACATTTAAAAATGAGCTCCACTGGGACTCCAAATTCCAGTTCGATTTTTGAGCTGAGGCATTTTTTTTCTTTATCAGGCACTCGGTGCTGTAGTGTGATAAGAGCCCCATGCAGACCATAAAACTAATTTATCATCTGTAAGGTGTACAAAGAAAATGGTAGCTGCCTACTTGTCTGCTTGACATATGAGGTCATTTTTGCCGCTAGCTTTCTAATACTGAGCAATTTTATCAGCTATTTATATACATTAATTGCGAGTACCCATATGTTCAACGTTGTATTTAATAATGCAATGCATTGAGTATGCATTCCTTAAGTCTTAGCATGCAGCAAGCATCTTGCATTTGACTATTTGGTTTGCCTATTAAAGGCCATTATTCAGCTATGCTGTGTTACCTCCTTTTCTAACTGAATTTATGTTTCTTTAAATCTGGCTCACCCTGCTGAAAACCACTGAAGTGGACAAGGCCACCTCACATGTCCCAAGGGCTCCAAGCAAAAACAAGCAGAGAAAGTGCCATGGTCCACTTAATAATACTCAGGCAAAAGGATTATTTGATGAATCCCTTTCCCCAAAGGACAGAAGCACATTCACGCTTGGCAGTGTAAATATAAATACAGTTCTCAGGCAAGAGACACAGGATGCCAGATAAAGTGTGGAAAACAATACAGCAAGCAGCAGTGCCACGTGACTGCTCCACTAGCAATGGAGAGTCAGCACAGACATATGGAGCAACCCCAATCTCCACTCTACAGCTCCACTTAGTGTGGTCCCCGAAAGGAAAACAGAGTCCAGTCCAGGGGAATCCTTAGCCAACCGATCACTCCTGCCACCCTCCTTGCTGTGAGTACACAGGAAATGTCACTGACACACTCACATTTCACAAGTATTAACATTAGCATCATAAAATTAACTACTGCAGGACAAGGTTTTAAATGGCTCTGACCAGTGAAAAACACTTTCTGTGGACCTAATCTACAAAGTATTATTCCTTGAATTTCTGGGCTTAGAATATGTGTTTGGGGTGAGGGGGGTCGCTTTCATGCAGGGTACATGGAATACATGGCTCAGGCTATGATGAAAACCCCAAAGCATCATTCTAATTATCAAAGCACAAAGCAGGCCAGTCTGAGCTGGCACAGCCTCACCACATTCTATTGCTAAACACTTGGTTTGACTTAATGGTTAGTTAAAGTTCATTTGGTTAACCCCTGGAAATTAGTCAAAGAGGCTGAGTCAAAAAGAGCCTGTGTCATTGAGCCCCATCCATCCAGTGCCTTGTCTTGCCAACCCTGAACTCTCATAATACAGTTTTCTACCCCAAACCCTTCCAATGTGCCAAAACAGGAGTCATCTTTCCAATGTCTGCTCAGATATTTGTCAAATACCCAAAAGTACTTGATCCCACTCTCTTCTGGAAGAAATGTCCCTAAAATCCAGCTGCACATTTATTCACATTTTATAAGCACATGCTAAATTTACAAACAAACACCTTCAGTTTTACAGCATAAGTTGTGTTTGTGGAAGGGGAGATGGCTAGGCAACAATAGAGTAAAAAAAATAGAGAAAGTGAAGAGGAAAACTTATTCACAAAATTAGAGTGGGAAAAAAGATACCTAGAAAAGATAGCTTAAGAATATGAAGAATAAGGTTTTAAAAATGACAAGGAAGCCAGGCTTGGTGATGCACATCTCTAATCCAACACTGGGGAAGTGAAGACAGAAGGATTAGGGGTTGAAAGGTTATTCTCAACTACATAGCTACTTTGAGGCTAGCCTGGGTTACAAGAGACCCTACACCAAAACCAAAATAATTAAAACAGGAGACTATGGAATCTCAAGGAACCTTGAATTTCCAGAATACATTTACTAAAAAGAACAAAGTTGGAGCTCTCTTAGTTCTTGGTTTCAAAATAAAACTTTCTATACAGTTAGCAATGATGAAAACAGTGTGGTCCTACTATAAAGAGAGGTGTAGAGACCAGCAGAGTGAATAAAGAGCCAAGAATCAAATCCTTTCATGTGTGGTAAATCTTCAACAAGTTTGCCAAAACAGTTAACTGGGGAAAGGACAGGTTGACTGACTAATATTTATTTGCAAAACAATGAAATGAGGCCCATCAATTCATGTTCAAAAATTAACACAATCGGACTGAGGAGATGGCTTAGTGGTTAAGCGCTTGCCTGTGAAGCCTAAGGACTGTGGTTCGAGGTTCGACTCCCCAGGACCCACATTAGCCAGATGCACAAGGGGGCACACTTGTCTGGAGTTTGTTTGCAGTGGCTGGAAGCCCTGGCACACCCATTCTCTCTCCCTCTATCTGCCTCTTTCTCTCTCTGTCACTATCAAGTAGATAAATAATAATAATAATAATAATAATAATAATAATTTTTTAAAAAAATTAACACAATCTGTTTCAAGACTTAAATATAGGTGGAAAAAAACATAGCTCTCATAGAGAAAAAAATAAAGGATAATTCATGACACTGAAGATTATTAGGTCTGACCAGTTCTCAAGATGGAGTCACAGCAGATGATAAAATGGCCATGAGAAGAGGCCTTATAGGAAAATACAAGAACCATTCCTCAGAAACCACTTGGTCCATTGTTTCTCCTCGCCATTTGTCTCCAGTTTCCTGTTTCTCTATTTCAAGAGCCTCCTAACCTCTGTTTGGTGATACACTCTAACTGCCTGACTATAATCTTGTGATTAATAGGAAAATTCACCTAAGAAACTCCCCTACCTAACTTCACAAGCAGGCCCTATTCCTCTGTCCTCCACCCAGCGGATAACACTTACACAACCCAACCTTTACCAGCCCAAGGAGCAGTGCTCTTCTCTCACAAGACAGCCCGGCAGCTCGTGTTTTCTCCCAAATAGCACTTTTACTTTGTTTCCGAGTGGTCTTGCCTGGTGTGGTCATTCATGAACCTTACAAAGATGACAATGATTTTAGAAATCATTAGACCTTAGAAATGGAAACAAAAGTATAGGAAACAATGGAAATATGTGATTCATCAAAATTAAAAACTTATGAATAAGAACACATTTTAAACAGAATGAAAAGACAAACCACAGATTGAAAGAATAGATTTATAAATTATGTATCTGATTGGATTTTAAATCTATAAAGAGCTTCTAAACTCAAGGACAGAAAACAGTCACAACAAATTAAACAATAAATGAAGGGCTTGCACACATAGTTTTTCAAAGAGGATATACAAGTGGTGAATAAGCCAGTGAAATGATAATCATTGAGAAAACCCAAATCAAGCTCACAATATTATAGCAACTCATACTCATCGAGATGGTTGATATACGGGAGGGAGAAAGAAAACAGAGAAAAACAAACTAGAAAACTTGAAACATTTGTGCTTGGATGGTGGGCTGCAGCTACTGTGGCAACAGTGATGGTTAGCCCTTTCCCAGATAAAACATGGGATTAATGCAAGATACAGAAGCTCTGTTTCTGAGTAACTACCTACACATACACACATACACACACACATGGAGAGAGTGGGTAAGAGAGAGAGGGAGAAAGCAGAGATTCAAAATTTCGAAAGTGGAGTATAGGAGGGCATGTTCACATCAACACTATTCACAGTGGCTATCACATAGACGCAAGCCTGGGCATATCCAGAGACAAACAGACATATTACAGTATGGACACATTCAGTGGAAAACACTAGCCAAAGAGGATAATTGACACAAAAGATACAACATAAATGAATCTTGAAGGGGTCATAACAGGTAAAATCAGTTAGATACAAAAGCATAAATACTGTATTATGATTCTGCATCTAATGGGGAATCATTAGATGTAATAATCAAATTTGTAGAGTCAAAAGGTTTTTTTCTATGCTTGCCAGGGTCTGAGCAGAGAGAAAGTAGGCAGTTATGCTTAATAATGACAGTGTTGTGGTTTGGTATGATGAAAATTCTCAGGGGGGTGGGTGGTACTGATTACTGTACAATTATGTGAGTATACTTAATGCTACAGGACTGTACCCTGGTTTTAAAGCAAGTTAAATGATAAATTTTATGTTATGCATATTTTTATAGTTTTTAAATGATCAGGAAGATTATTTAGGAAGAATTCACAGGGCTCTGCTATGAGTCAATTCCTATATCACTGTAGGAGCCATGAATGTTTAACAGCTGTATTTATTAGATGAATATTACATTACTTCCTTTGGATTAGCAGACATCATAGACCCCATTTTTCAAATGAAAATACCAAACTAGAGGGAGGCCAAATGACTCCTGTACTGTGCTCTGTGATGCCTTTCCCATTATCCTCCCCAGAAACTCATGATAACTACTACTGAAGATGCTTTTCCAGAAACACTGGTCTACTTTCCTAGCCTGGCCCCTCCTCAAGCCCAATTCCCAACCCTTCCCCTTTCAGTCCTTACTGTGAGTGAAGCTTGGAGATGGTGACCCAGCTTTTCACTGGTTTGCAAAAGGCCATTGAATAGACCTAATTTAACTAGTTCATTAGGGTTATTTTGTGAGATCATGGTGTCTGTGGTGGCCTTAATATAAAATGTCATGTGTTTGAATGTTTAATCTACAGTGGGTGGTGCTGCTGGTAAGATTCTGCAGCCTTTGAGTGGTAGAGCCATGCTTGAGGAAGTATGTCCCTGGGGCTGGACCTTGCCACACTCAGCTCACGCTCCATTGCCCCCCTGCTGATGTGAAGAGGTGATACGTGACTGTGTGCTCTTGCCGTGCTTTCCCTGCCATGGCCAAGTGTCCCCTAAACACTGTAAGCCAGAAACAAAGCCTTTGCTTTCATAAGTCAGTTGGATGTCTTGTCCCAACTGCTACTACAGTGTCAATGGTTGAACAAGAGCTATTGTTAAATAAATGCACATGACTCAGGTGACTTCAATTCATGTCACCAATGGCCAACCTCTTCCCAGAAGGGAGAGAAAGAGCAAATGTACCTGTGCCCCCGACATGCTACCACTGTTCCAGCTTGCCGTCACCACTGCTCATCCAGCGCTGGACAGAGCCAGACAAATGTCTAAGGAAGAAAAAAATGCTAGTCATTCTTACCTGTTTTATTTTAACATCTCCATCTTTTTTCATCATTGATTTTTGCATGGATTTTGATATTTTAAGTATTAATTAAAATAACATTTATGGGGCTGCAGAGATGGCTTAGTGGTTAAGCGCTTGCCTGTGAAGCCTAAGGACCCCTGTTGGAGGCTTGATTCCCCAGAACCCACATTAGCCAGATGCACAAGGGGGCGCACACATCTGGAGTTCAATTTCAGTGGCTGGAGGCCCTGGTGCACCCATTCTTTCTCTCTATCTATCTATCTATCTATCTATCTATCTATCTATCTATCTCTGCCTCTTTCTCTATCTGTCTGTTTCCCTCACATAAATAAAAATAACAACAAAGTTTTTTTAAATAGCATTTATGAGCCAAGCATGGTGGCACACATCTCTAATCCCAGCATTAGGGAGGCAGAAGTAGGAAAATTGCCTTGCACTCAAGGCTACTCTGAGAATGAATTCCAGGTCAGCTTGGGCTAGAGCAAGGCCCTATCTCTAAAAGCCAGAAAAGAAAATGACATTTATGTGGTTTTGGGAAGGTATGGGCTGGTATTTCCCTTAAATATATTTGGGGCAAGTAACCCTCACTTACCTCATCCAAGCCACAGCCCTAAACTCAACACCCATTTAAAAAAAAAAAAAGAAGAAGAAGAAGAAGAAGAAAGAAAGAAAAGAAAAAAAGCATCCTTTCCTGTATCAGCTATTCAAGAGAAGTGAAGTAATGTGCCAGTCAAGAGTTCTATGAATAAAAGACATGAGAAGGCTCAGCTATAACCCTATGTAGAAAAGAGCTCAGTGTAAATGTCTTTCATGCACCTTTCTGACAAGATCGTTTCAACCTAAAATCAAAAGCTTATATTTAAACACAATAAATTGCATATCTATGAAAAATGAAGTCCCTACAGGCTAACTTTCCGCATTTTTGTTCTCTTTAAAGAAGGTATTAGAACAATTTAGGCTGTCTTCTTAAAAGATTTTTATTGTTTTGTGATAGGTAGCAAAAAGCTATCAACTAAATATATAGTCAACAGGTCAAAAAGAAAGCAATGTGGCTAGAATGCCAAGTATGTTAGTTCTGTCTTCAACTGGCCAAACTGTGTGTGTGTGTGAGAGAGAGAGAGAGAGAGAGAGAGATGGTGTGTTTTGTATGTCTGTCTCTCACCACAGGGCTAGTCTATGAGCTCACTGCCAAGCAGCCTGAAATAGCTTTGTCTTTTAAACACTACAGAGCTTTCCTCTTTGACAAGGGAAGGTGTCAGGAGGCCTGGCAGGACATTCTCCATCCATGACAATTGGATGAGAGAGTCTGGTTCCCTCTTTCCAGGAGCTGCATTTGGAATCAGCTGGAGAATGTGCTGGTCAGAGTTCTATGCAGGAATGTTGAGAGAGGCAATGCTGTCACACCACAGGCTCAGTAGGGGAGTGAGAATAACGAGGTACCTTGAAGCCACAGACTTTGTCAGAAAGACAGAAAAAAAGTGGGAAAAGGGCTGGGGTGGTGAGTGATTATTTCTCAAAGGAGCAAGGAACACAAAATAGATCTCAATTTGGATTAAGCAAGGGAGATAAGGAAAGGGAATTTGTTATGAATTATTTACCACTGGAGATAGTTTAGCTTTGATCCCAGTCCAAATTGTGAAGTTGTCTTGTGTGTATGAACTGAAACAGAAGTTTTCACCTCCTCTGACTGTATATGCTGGTGGACACAGTTGTAACATAGTGTTCCATAAAGAACAAACAGAGACAGGGCTTAGATACACATATAAAGCATTTAATTTAATAGGTACTGGGAAAATCAATGGCCTCTAAATGTTTTCCTCATTCTGGGTTAAAATATCTAAAATTGCATCCCTAAAGATGATTAATTTGTGTTAATACTTACCCATTTTATTTATAAATAGGCTGTGCTCAAAGCACAGATCATATTTACTAAGCATGCAGAAGTGGTCTTAGAAGGTTTTAGCATTTTCTATTGACTATATACCCTGGCTTGCCCAAGACACACCAAGGTTATGTCTATTATCTTGAAATAATTAACAGAAATTCCTTTCAATCTTAAAAATCATTTTAAATAGTAAATTGTCTAATCACTCTAGGAAAAGCAAGTTTTCAGTTAATATATTAGATTACTCTTCCAGAATAGAAGAAAAACATAGAGACAGGATAGTGAGTCTTTGGCTATCTTAAAGTTCTGAAGGGAAAAAAAGTGATGACACTGATGACAAATGTCATTTCTTCCAGGATGTTGCCTCAGCTCTGGCCTGATCTGGACATGCAACCCCAGGCTTCTACCCCTTCTGCCCTCACCTGTGGGGTATGAGGCAACAGCTTGCACATGGGTGACAGCCATGCTGACGATCGAACGTAAGACAAGCACAGCCAAAAATTCACATGCCTGACCAACATTCTCATCAAGATTCGGTGTCCATTATCTGCTAAGAAGAAATGCCTGAAGGGTACAAGTGATATAAGAGGTCATGTTTGGGGCTGGAGAGATGGCTTAGCGGTTAAGCGTTTGCCTGTGAAGCCTAAGGACCCCGGTTCGAGGCTCGGTTCCCCAGGTCCCACGTTAGCCAGATGCACAAGGGGGCGCACGCGTCTGGAGTTTGTTTGCAGAGGCTGGAAGCCCTGGCGCGCCCATTCTCTCTCTCTCCCTCTATCTGTCTTTCTCTCTGTGTCTGTCGCTCTCAAATAAATAAATAAATAATTTTAAAAAAAAGAGGTCATGTTTGCAGCTAGCAAAGGAGAACTAAATAGGAAACTAGGGAAATCCTGGGTCCTTCGCAACCTGGATACCTTTCCCACAGGGAATGGGAATTTCATTCACTCAGTGGCATGAACTGAACAGGTCTCAGAGTGAGCATTTCATCCTCCAGACACTCTTCTTTCTCTAGACAGTAGAAATATAGAGAATTTTTCCACGTTACTCACATTTCCTTCTTCATCATACTTTACTGTGGCTGTTCTAACATTACACATTCTTCAGCTAGAAAATAAACTCTGATCATGCATGCAATTAACGTATGTCAGGTTGTGGTCAAAGCACACTGTATTGATGTAATGGTGGCTTACAGTTTCCCCACCATTGGGATTCCTCTCTGTCCTGGTTGCAAATAAAAACTAAGCTCAACCAGTTTTCTTAAGGTTTTACATCTTCTAAGATGGATCACTTATGCCCAGTTTGTTTGCTTGGAACCCATGTACTATGTCCTCTGTGTTGGGTGGCAACAATCAAGCAGTCTGGTTCGTTACAACTTTAAAGACTTGATGCTGCTTGTGCCATGACTAAGGGTAAAAAGTATTTCTCAAACAGATGTACCCATTTATGCATTACGTATGCCTTGAACTGGGGTTTTTTGCAGAGTTATATAACTATCAGCTCCTACCTTTGAGAAAATCACATTCTATCAAGTCCAAACAAAACAGGCAAAGCCAGTCAAGATGAACTTGTTAAAGAGGTTTACCGCACATACAAAAATCAACAGCATTGTGATTAACTTTGAAATATAATTCATAATGATTTCCGGTAAATTTAATATCGTGTTTTCCACAAGCACCACATACTAGAGGGAAGCAAGGGAGAACCCTAAGAGACACGCTGATTCTCAAGGCAGGTGTTGCTGGTATCCCAATAATAATACTGAAGAAGAAAATTAGTTGTTGAGCTGTTTCTCATTCCCTGAAAGGAGCCAGATTGCTGTTCAGTAGCAAATAGTCAGGAGACAGAGCTGTAGATAAGGATGTTGGGGAATATTCTAGGGAGAAGGCAGAATGAGGCTAGATAGCTGGAAATCAATGGTACACTATGATATGATATAAACTGATATATCTGAATTTTTGTAGCATGATGGATTCTCAGACTTTTAAAGTCCTAAGTTGTAACTAGAAGTAAAGAGTAGGAACATTTCAAAACTGGAAGAAACTATATGTAAAGACATGTTAATCATGTCTTTGGGGAATGTTGAGGAAAAAACACCTGTCTGTAGTCAATAGTAAAGAGTCCGGATGGAAATGAAAGGGTGAGACAATAATTCTGGGCTTAAATGAATTAGAAATAAGATGCTTCCAATTAGAGCCTTCTGAAGGAAGGTATTCACTATTAGAGTACATGGTTATTCTTCCATCGTTAGTGTCGGGCTTTGCCAGTCGTAAATGTGCCTCGAATGATGGATTATGCCTTAAATCCTCCTGCTTGCCAATAGCCTATAAGATGAATTCTCAACATTTAAAGAGACCTTTCAGTTCTCCTGTCTCAGCTACATGTCAGCTCCATCTCCACCGCCCTGACACCATGATGACTGACGCTGGTTTTGATTTGACATTTCAGACGTTGAAATACACAGGCACACTCACACTCACACACAGAGAGCCTTCAGCTTGAGATTTGATTGGCATCAGTCATTCCATAACCTGTCTCTTGGGGATCAGACCAATGGACCTTTTTAAAGCTTGCCTTATTGAACTAACCCTTCTGATCCTGGCGCATGATTCATACTGGCTAATCTTGGGAGCCTTCCCTACTCTTAACAAGCCTGTCATTTCTTCATGCTTAGAAATATTTTTCATCATGAACAAGATGATTTAAACTGTTATTTTTATAACTGCTCTTAACTTTTGTGAGAAAAAAAATCACAAATACTTCAAAGTCTATTCAAATTGATTAGTGAATTTCCATAAGAGAATATAGACATTGTGATATTTGTTGTGTACACACAAGGCTTAAATTCAACTTGGCAGAAAAAAAAAATCATAAAACATTAGATTTAGAAGTTTAGCACAAACTTCTACCTGGCAAAAGGTTCTCTCTGCCACCCTTCTCAAATAGCTAGCTTCGATTTGAGCAATTTCTATTAACAGAAGTCATTGTGAATGCTAATCTCTTTGAAAGCTCTTCCCAACTTAACATCCTAGCTCTTCAAGTACACACTCCTAGGTTCTAATAGTCTTTTCACTGCATTTTTTCCATTCATTTCTTTTAATCAGGAACCACACAGTACCTGCCCTGTCTTTTTACCCATGATATCTTGTGATTGACTGTCTACAATTTCAAAAATTTATGCTTTCATTACGTTGAACCCAGGAAAATATTTTCCCACCCGCATTCGTTATCACCTCTTACCTCTCACATTCTCCATGGGTGCTTACGGTACATACCTGAGAGCTCCTATGACCGTACGTGGTCCTTTAATGAACAGTTAAAGCTGATTCATGCTTTACTATCAGCTCATTTTCACAGAACTTTCCTATCTTCTTAACCATACTATGTTATAATTTCTGCCACCTGAAAATCATTGAATCTACCAGAACATGTCTGAATAGAATAGATAACTATCATTTACTTAGAGTTATATATGAGTTACTAAAGGCAGGGATGAAAAAGACAAAACAACTGATAAATACAAGATATTTTCATGCTTTTGGGATACAGAAAAACCTTTATGACAGATCTGTTGCATGTGGACAGTGATGTAACCTAAGCAATCTTTCAATGAGTTACATTAAAAGGAATATGAAATTCCTCTTCAATGGAGGTGAACAAGGAAGGGAAGTGCTGTACTTTGCCACATGGAAGTAAGAGAGAATCCCACAAAAGCCACAGCATGAAAAAGATTAAATCACATTTTAAATAGTAGGTATGCTTTTTAAATAGTATAAGTACACCATTCATACACTGTCTTTGAAGTAATAATGACTTTGCTTTCTGGGATTACAAATTTCTACCCATACCCAGGTCATAATTTCTCCATAAACTTCTGTTCAGATATTAGCTACAAACCAAAGCCTATCAAAGTACTTTCTTTACTTAGATGGCAAATTACAGTAACATAAAGTCACAAACTACCTTCATCTTTAACTAATACTGTGTCCTTGTTATGTACTTAATGTCAGTATACTGAAGTTACAATTTAAGATGTACCCTGTTGGCATTTATCCTTTTTATATGAATGCATTTATGGGGTAGATGTGGTGAGATGTATTTATGCCTGTCTGATGCCTGTTTACCATATGGGATTATCAAATCAGGGAAGCAAGCATGTCCCTCTCCTTGGCACATCATTTCTTTCTGGGATTTTATTCTTTCACCCTCTTAAGTATCAAAATCAAGTCACTGCCCTGCCACCCTGCTCCTGAGGGAAGTTGCCTCATCCTAAGAACCTAGAACTAAGCAGGAGCATCCACCCTAGGGGGTTGGCAGCCCAGGATGAACAGAAACACTGCTGGGCTGTGTCTTGTCAGAATTCAGATATGTCGATTGGAAGACAATTAGGTCTCAAAGTGAACAATCATCAAGGCAGATAGGAAGCCAGTGCATAAGAAAGCTAGGGGAATAGGCAGGGTCTGAGTTGTAGATCTAGCCCACGGAACCAAGAAACAGAATGATTCAGGCAGGTCAGTGACATATACGCCAGGATCAGGTGCTCCAGTACACACTGAACAGATGGGCTACATTCACATTCTACATCTTCCAGGTCTTTGACAGTTGTCAGAAAACACTCTTAAAGGATCCTTACCAGCTACAATCTGCCTGCTTTTTTCCATCATTCAGCTACCTTTCTATGTGTGTCTGGTGTGGTGGTTTGCTACTTGCAGCAAACTAAGGCTAATAAATACTTCTGGAATATTTACTTCCTCTTAGACTCCATCTTATTTCAAATCGCTCTAGAATAACATGGCTTCTGAAATTTTGTGCTGAAAGAAAAAATGCTGAATGATAAAACAAATCATATCCATTTTGATTATAAATATTACTTATTGAAAGGTTGAATTTTTTTCATGCTATTTCCTTCAGATAAAAGACATGTTAAAACTAAAATTGAGGCTGGAGAGATGGCTTAGCAGTTAAGGGCTTGCCTTTGAAGCCTAAGGATCCCAGTTCAAGGCTCAATTCCCCAGGACTCACGTTAGCCAGATGCACAAGGGGGTGCACGCATCTGGAGTTCATTTGCAGTGGCTGGAAGCCCTGGCATGCCCATTCTCTCTCTGTCTCTCTCTCTCTCTCTCCTCCTCCTCCTTCTCTTCTCTGCCACTCTCAAATAAATAAATATAAACTAAAAAAGGCAGTTTAAAAAAACTAAAATTGATTAAAATAAGGAAAAACAAGTTGGAAAGATTTATATGCTTAAATTCTAGAAGATATTTAAAACCCCTGGGTAAAGCTGGAGAGATGGCTTATCAGTTAAGGTGATTGCCTGTGAAGTCCACTCTCTAGGTCCCACATAAGCCAGATGCACAAGATGTTGTAACAGCAAAAGGTCATACAAGTTGGTATATGCATCTGGCTGAAGCCCTGGCATGCCAGTTCTCTCTCTCTTTCTCTTTTGTTCTTCTCTCCCTCTCTTGTTCTCTCTCTCATAAAGTTGTGTTCTATCATGCCCAGAAAAGAAAAAAAAACTTCAGGGTATTCTATCAGATTTTAGTGGATGGTACTGAGAAGTCAGCCCGAGGCGCAGCTGAAAAGGGGTGTGTGGGGGTGTTCCTCACATTGCTGAAAATACAGCTAATCCCAGTGGACAATGATGAAGCTCTGGACCCGTAGATTTTCTTCTCTGGTTGGTAATGTTGCTCACTCACATCTCACTAAATTATCAAGAAAAGAGTTGAGTCATCATGGGCCAGAAAAGATACCATAAGGAACAAACATGGAAAAAACAGTGTTCTGTTTCCACCAGGAAATATAAATGCACTAAGGTTGCATGCAATTTTTTTTTTCAACTGTTTTAATCATTTCAAGAAAATAAACCAGAGTGCTCATGAACACTCACCAGAAAGATAACAGATTCTAATAAAAAGTAGACATGAAGAAATAGAAGTGAGCGTTCAGGGACATAGTTGCATCTGAACAGTCACTACTACAGATTGAAATGAAAATCAAACCTGGATGTGAAAAGGTTTTGCAAAATTAAAATGGGCTTTATGAATACAAGATACTGCTAAATTCTAGTCAGTGCTTTATGCAAACCTGGAAAGAACACAGAAGGAAATAACATGCTTCTCTTTTCCTCTCTCTCCCCCATTGCCTGTAAAAGTTCGGAAAGTAGTTATTAAAACTTCAGCTGAAGCCAGAGTTTGCTCACCCACATTGTCTTTATTGTTTCCTGGCTCTTTGAATGTCAATGAGAACACACCTTCAAATTACTCCTGTCAATTATGAAGGTCCTTATCTTAGCATTGATTTTTACATGTGCAAGTCAATAGTAGGATATGGCCCAATAATTAATATTGGGAAACTGAATTGCCTCTTTTCCCAGATATTTTCTTTAGCTACAGAAATATTCCTCCTTTGCTAATACTACATTTTTATGTTTCTCCCAATTTATGGTTCTAAAATTAATTCTTCCATACTACATTAAATATTTGTATGTTGCTCTATGAATTTAGTACCTACTACAAGCAAGGCTGGTGCCTGTGTAATTAGAAAAATTTAGCAAAACTTATTTTATTTGTGATTAATTTTTTTTTTTTTTTTTTTTTTTTTTAGTTTTTTGAAGTAGGGTCTCTGGCCCACTCTGACCTGGAATTCACTATGGAGCCTCAGGGTGGCCTTGAACTCATGGTAATCCTCCTACCTCTGCCTCCCGAGTGCTGGGATTAAAGGCGTGCGCCACCATGCCGGCTTCTATTTGTGATTAAATTCTTAATTCAGACTATTTCCATATATTCTCCCCCATACACTCTCCATCCTGATGTCACATCACCCAAAGGAATTGGTCTTCAGTAAATGTTACCTTGACTAGCACTGGGTAAAGTGGCTAGGAACCAAGATTAAGGCATTTCCTTTCCTTTAGTAACTTCAGAAACCGTACTGTGGAAATGGAGACCGTGACAAGCACGCTATGACCTATAAAGTCAAAGGAATGAGCAGAGCATGTTGTGAGTAGTTGGAGGTTGTTTCTGCTATCTGCTGCTGGAGGCTCACACTTGTTGAAGGGTTGGTTGAACATTCCTCTTCCCAGCTGCATCCAGGAGCAGTGGAATATTGGAAGTGGCTAAAGTGACCTGAGAAGCCAGATGCCACCCCATCCCACTCCTAGAGAACCAGGGACTAAGCATTATTCACCCTATGGCACTAAGCCATTTTGCTGCATTAAGAACCAGTGGAAGCTGAGGAAGAATGATGACTATTAAAACTCTTTTTATTCTGGATACCACAGTGTGGCCAGTAAAGATTCTGAGAATTCCACATGTGCTTATGGGTAGTCTTTTGTGAGATGTGACCAGCAGTTTGAAGGAACATAACTTTGTTAATTCTTTGGAAAGTTGGCTACACTGTGCAAGAAAAAGAATGGGTGGCCATTGCAGTAATCAAATTAATACATGAGAACATACCAATTAATTTCTATGTCAGCATTGTCAAGTAATAAGAATAATATCACCCAGTGCTTTGAAGCCTTTGTGATATTGTGGAAGTTTGCAATATAAAAGGATGTGCCAAAAATTACCTTGTTAATATTATTTGGTCTTTGAGTTGCTATGGTCAGATAAATGACTCATGATTCAAATTTAAATGATGTTCCCATTGGAATAAGCAACCAAATGAAGATCAATAAACGCTAAATCACCTTGCTTGCCTAGGTGAGGAGCCGTACCTGCTTGCACATCCTAACAGTGACCTAGTGTACAGACACCTACCACAGGACTGGTCCTCTGCCCTCAGGGAGATGCAGTTCTGATGCTATCCACACCACCATGCTTTGATCATTATTGTTTTTTCATTACTTTTTTTTATTAAGAACACTCTATGTATGGATTCATTTGTGTCAGTACCATCTTTTATCTCTTATCTGCCCCTATTCAGTAGGGGTCCTACTCAATGGGGTGGCTGGCATTTCCTGTGGGGTTGTGGTTTATGCTTTGTGGGAGCAGCAGGGTTCTAGGCTATTCAGAAGAAACCAAGAAGTACACACAGGTGTAATGGTGGCACACAGCCTGCTGGGTAACCAATAGCTTTCTGATTAGCCAAGAGATCCACCCAGTGGAAAAGAATCCATATCTGGAACTGGGAACCAGATCTGAATCCTATGGAAACAAAGATAATGCTCTCCAATGACAAGGTCCCACTAGTCTTTGTCTAAAAAGAGGGACTACAGCCATCAAGATCCCACTAAATTAATAATGTTTGTCCAGTTTTTCCTTTGCTGATTTCACTCCCCATTGGAGAATCTGTTTTTCTTTTTCAGAAGATAGTGAGACCTGAGGTGGTAAACCACCCTCCAAATCTCAGCCAAGGCCCAAGTGAAGCCACAGAAAATTGGGGAGATGAGAAAGAGTGCTGCTTCCATGGTGAACCAATCAGTATCTGGGTGTAGGACACAGACTCTAAAGACACTCAACATATACCAAAGCAGAAATCCAGAGGCTCCTGAGAGCTCATCACTGAGGTAGACTTAAAACACACCCACCAAGGCTCAGGGATTTGTGTGGAAGGGAGGGCAGAAAGATTATAAGAGCCATAGGTCAGTCAGGACATGATGCCCAGATGCATTCATTCCCCCCAATAACTTACTGCTGATTCCACAATGCATGATCATTTTCTTCTCACAGAATATAAAGCTAGTGAGAAAGCATTTAAAAATCCCAAAAGAAGTAAATAACATAAAAGTGTAAAGTGCCACCTCAGATCATCATGATTAACATTGTAAAAACTTACATCATGTCCATGTGTACTTAGTATGCATGTGTGCATTTTACTTATATGTGTTACATAATAGATTAGTTTGAAACTGTATTTCTATATTGTATGCATCTTTCTACATATTGCATATGATTATTATATCACCTAAGTAACAATGAGATATTTCTTTGAAGACATTTATTATCTAGTTATAAATTTCCTTATATTGTACATAGAAAGTATTTTCAACTTTTTTCCTATAGTCATTCATAAGTTAATCTTCACATGGTGATCCAGAATTCATTCTTAACAATCATTTCTTAAAAGTGGTAGTTTAAACCCCGTATGATGGCACGTGCCTTTAGTTCTAGCAACTTTGGAGACAGAGGGAGGAGAGTCACTGTGAGTCCAAAGCTAGCCTAGAACTACAGACTGAGTTCCAGGGCAACGTGGGCTGGAGTGAGACTGCCACATAAAGACAAAAAAACAGTACTAGTTTTAAGTGAAAGGGTCACAAATTTCTGGACATGTTGATGAGCCTAGCCAAATTATTGTTCCACAAATGAATTGTCAGTTTTCTCTTCAACTACAATGAACAAACCATTTCTCCATATACTCCAAAACTGCAAGTAATTTTAAATTTCTTTCATTTAGGCAATTTTAAAAATGTTAACTTTAATTTATATTCCTTTGATCATAAAACTAGCTTTTTAAGACTTACAAATAGGTAAATTTACCACTCAGTAGAATTTGTAAATTTTCTGTTCATGAGCTATACTATGGGTATTTTGTCAATGTACCATGATAATCTGTTTGGGCATCAGTATTGCTACCACATTACTTTCCTTATGACTCTTCCATATTGCTAAACAAATCCATCATCCTCTATCACCCACAGGATGAAATAACCTCATCAATTTACAAATGCCATTAATCATGATAACAGTATTATTATGTTTACATACATTTAAATAATATGTACAGTGTACAGTGCATGTCTAAAATACTCATGGGTAGATAACTGCATAATCACAGTGTTCCTGATGGAAGTGGGCATATCACAAAATAAATAAATTTTGCTATAGTTCAAAACAAATTTATCTTACAATATTATCTTATTACTGATGAATAAACTAAGACAAAGAAAAGCTGTAAGATTTGCTCAAATCCACAGAAAGGGATTGAAAGTCATTCTTTCTGGCTCAAATCTATTGTTATTTTTCTGGTATTTTTTCCTATCACAAGACAGTTCGCCAGCTGAACCAGACCTATATTCCATATTATTTCTAATTTTTCCTAATATACAAGTCTATCTCTCATCAGTATGACTAACATTCTGATGTCATTTTAATTTCCAGCAAGCCTGATTTCCACTCACATATATGTCTACCATGCATTTTAAAAGATGACCTCAAATTTCACAAAAGTTTTCATGATTTTTTAGAGCCAGAATGACTTAGGATTCACTTTTATTCATTTTGCCTACAGCTAACAACAGCAGAAATAACAATGGTAACAATTGTACACATTGGCATTTTTAAAAGGGAAAATGAAACCACATTGCATTTTTCATGGTTATTTAAAGTTCTGCATGGTTTTTGGTATACACATTACAGGAATATATCATTGTACAAGGTCCTCACATACTTCAGGATGGCCTCAGACTCACTGTATAGACAAAGATGCCATTGCATTCCTTTTCATCCTGCCTTCTCTCCCAAATGCTAGGATTATAAAGGTGCCCCACCACCCTTGGTGTATGGGTGCTAGGGATGAAACCCAGGGCTTCATGCTAGATAAGTTCTCTATGAGCTGAGCTGCATCCCCAGCCCTATAAGAACTGATCTTAACTCAGTTATATTTCTCTCAGCAGAAGGCAGAATATTGTATCTTCCTCAGATAGAGTCCTGTTGAGCCAATATTGTCTATTCTCTTACCAGATCATTCCTTAGCAGCTTTCTCTAACATAGTCATATGTGAATCCGTTAATAATTATGATTGTTATTAAGGAATAAACAATAACTTATGAATCTATTACTACCATCTTGACACCAAAAAAAAAAAAAAAAATGATTTCACTTGAGGAAAATGGCCCAAATTTTGTCCAATTCTGCCCTTCCTAGAACTAACTACTACAAGGAAATCCATTGCTGTAAGTAATTTTTGCTCACCCTTGCTTTTCTAATATTTTATTTATTTATTTATGAGAGAACAGATGTGCCAGAGCCTCTAGCCACTCTAATGAACTCCAGATACATGTGCCACCTTATGCATCTGGCTTTACATGGGTACTGGGGAGTCAAACTGAGGTCTTTAGCCTTTGTAGGCAGGCCCCTTATCACTGAGCCATCTCTCCAGCCCCTGCTCACACTTATTTTAGTGATTCATGTGCAAGAAGATATTTCCCTTGGCTGATGATAAGACATCACAAGTGCCCCAAATATGTTGTTCAAAGGAAGTTATATCAGTTTAAGCTTCCACTGAGAATACACTAATTATATAAATAAATTATACGTAGGTACAGGAAATGGCACTGGATAAACTTGGACAAATTGAGTTTAAGAGAAGAAAACATAATTGTACAATTTTAGGATGGAATAAATATTGACCAAAATGCACATTTTTACAAGTAATGTGATCTCTGATCAGCAGCAAACATGTTTCTTGATCAATATTTGCAGTTTGATTCATTTCCTGCCACATGGAACTTGATGGGGTAGTCAATATATACAAAGGTTCGAGAACAGAAAAAAAGAGGCAGAGAAAGTGAGAGAATACAGACAAGCAGACAGATATAGACAAGGACGGAGGTGTTTTTTAATAAGTTTTTCTCAGTATTTCTCCTCATTTTCCCCACAAGATTCCTAAATGTCTACAGGAGCACAAAGGTATAGTTGTCTGAAAGGCAGTTTTCTTAAGATTGAAGTAGGAATAAAGATAACGGCATTCAACTCTGGGTGATAATGACAGTAAAATGTAGATTTCCTGAAAATATCAAACCAAGTGAGATTTGATAGGATTTTCAGGTAGGAAGAAAAGCAAATTGTAAATAACCTGCTATTAAGTAGAAAGATGACAAAGTCTCCAATAGCTTGGGTCTATGCAGTGCTTCCTCCTTTTCATGTTGCTTTTCTGACCATTAGATTTAACTTTCTTTTGACACTGTATCAGGAGAGGGACAGATGCTCCAGGGTGGGACCTGTAAGAAGGCACAAAAGGAACAATGCTTGTGTTTGTCTGTTAACCTTGTGTTGCAAATAAAGAGATGCACAAATGACTAATGACAGTGAGGGCCAATTACATGAGCATGAGAACAATGTCAAAGCAGCAAGGGAAATACAAATCATGAAGACAAGCATTCTGGGAACCCCAAAAGGGATTCCCAGATAGCATAAACTCCCAAGATACTGCACAAGAATGGCTTACAAGGTTTTGAATTTTGGCAAAGGATGCTTTGATCCAAGAAAGTAACATGAACTTAAGGTTGAAAAGTACCTGATCTTCTATAAAACTGTAGGGAGCCTAGAGATGTACTGATCTAGAAGGTACAAAGAAAGAGGGAAGTAGCTGGCATGCAGGTAGGAAGATGCTTATGAGATCTTCGAATCTCATGTATTGATGATAAAATTTTATTTTTATCTAATAGAAACATAGGATAGTGAGGGGGTACAGATGACTGGCATTCTCACCACAGCACCATTGTTCTTTGTTCAGAAAGTTGAAAACGCATTAGGAAGTGCATTAGAGGAAATGGAGCAAGTTAGCAACAGAATAGAACTTTCATAGAAAGCTCAATTTCTGTCCCATTACTTTCTCCAAAGCACCATATTTTCAGTTATCTTTTTTGAGGCCAGAACCTCAATGTCAAGGATAAGTTTTGGTCTGGAGAGATGGCTTAGTGGTTAAGCACTTGCCTGTGATGCCTAAGGACCCTGGTTCGAGGCTCGAATTCCCCAGGTCCCACGTTTGCCAGATGCACAAGGGGGCACATGCTTCTGGAGTTCTTTTGCAGTGGTTGGAGGCCCTGGCGCACCCAATCTCTGTCTCTCTTTATCTGTCTCTTTCTCTCTCTGTCTGTAGCTCTCAAATAAATAAATAAATAATAAACAATTTTTTTTAAAAAAAGGATAAGTTTGATGGGAAAATGCAAACCTAAATACCAAGTCACAACTTTCGTATGCCATTAAGCAATGACCCAGACATATACTAAGCTCCTTTAACCTCATTTGAATCAAGATCTGAGGTTTAAGTTTAATAACGGCAATTCCCATGATCTCTTTTTAAGAATGAGACAAGGACCAAATAACTAGGACTCAGCCAGCCACTACTGTCACTAACATACAGGTGAGGCCTCTGGGTTCCATAGCATAGACATTTTTTTCTCAGAAAAATAGACTTAGAACACAGGCTATAAAAACATTTTGTCCATTCCTATAGGAATGCAAAAGTCAACAACAGCAGAGACTAAACAAAAAGAAAACAGAGTTATATAGGAATCTTTAAATCCCCACCACAACAGAACTCCAGTGGGATGATCTCACATCATTGGTGGCCAGCCCTTGAGGCAGAGATGCAGAAGAGAGAGATAAAGGCCCCCTGGCAAATCCTGAGTCAATCTGTCTTAATTTAGGAATAAACCCAAACTTAATTGAGCAATTGAAGGCCCGCCCACTAGAACAGAGGCTATTTTCTGAAACAATCCAGCTCAAAAACTTGTTCTATTAAAAATATCAGATTTGGGGGCTGGAGAGATTGCTTAGTGGTTAAGCACTTGCCTATGAAGCTTAAGGATCCTGGTTTGAGGTTTGATTTCCCAGTCCCCACATAAGCCAGTTGCATGTATGTATATATATATTGGAGCTGGAGAGATTGCTTGGTGGTTAAGGTGCTTGCCTGAGAAGCCTAAGAACATTTGTTCTAATCTCCAGGTCCCACATACAGCCAGACACAAAAGTGAGGCAAGCACCCAAAGTTACACATAAGCACAAGGGGGTACATGCGTCTGGAGCTCCTTCATAGCACCTGAAAGGCCCTGGCATGCCCATAACCACCCCCCTCCTTCCTTCTCCCTTTCTCTGTCTCTGTCTCTCTCCCTCTCTCTCAAAAATAAAATAAAAAAGTTAAATATATATGTATATTTAATTTTTTATCTGATACATATATCAGACTTGTCACAGCTCAGTAGAGGAATCCTAAGACTTGGGTATGAGAGAAAAGACTAAGGAGAAGGGAAGAATTGCAAAGCATTTCATTAGAAAGAATGCTATCTTTCCTTAGAACTTCTTTGTACAGAAATATGCTCAAAATGAATGTGCTTAGAATTATGTTGTGTTAGCTTTTTAAGTTGTAAGAGTAATTGCACTTATTATAAAAATTTGTAAGATCCATGAAAATACTTCAAAAAATATCTTATGATTAAATCACACAGAAATAGGAATGGAAAATATTTTAAGGTATTTTCTTTCACTCTTTTTTAGTTCTACAAATATCTTCAACTTCCAGACAATTGGAAGCCTGGCTGCTGTGTCTTAATTTTATTCAGATAACTATGCACTTCCTTTCATCATCCAATAACCTTCAAAATTGTACAGAGAGAAATAAAGGTACAAATTTTTAAATAAGGGAACAAACAAGGTTGGGCTTGCTTTGGCATAATTCAAGGCTCTGCCTTAGACCTCATTTCTCCCTTAAGCACATGGCTAAAGCCCTGCCTCCTGCACTGAACAGCTCACCCTTCATTCTGAGGAGACTCGCTTACACACTTCCTGACAGCCTCACCTCATCTCACTTGGCGGCACGTCAATCATCTAGTCTTTCTGCCATGTCTGGGCCTTGCACATTTCTCAATTGGAACACTCCCTTCATGAGTTAGGTGCTGGCCTAAGAGCTTTATTCACGTCTGATATCTCATTTCTTTCTCAACACAGTCTTAGTTGTGGTTCATTACTCTCCAAATTGTGTGGATGAAGATAGTAGAAATCAGTGAGTTCAAACTGGCAAAGCCATAATGCAAATTCCACTCCAGTCTATTGTTGCTGCTCTGTCCTTCATAGTGACTGTGCCACAGAATATGATTCCTGTTTAAAATGTCATCATGAATTCTGGTTAACTCTTTCTCTGTGTAAAGATAACTTGAAACTTAGTAGTCTACAGAAATACTTGACCTCTGTTTCATGACTTTGTGGGTTAGGAATGTAAGAAGAGATCAGCTGAATTCCTTTTCTGTTCCATGCTACTGTGACTAAGCTCATTTGAGAGGATTCCACAGAAGAGCTGGCCAAGAAAGTTTCCCTACACAACTTCTGGTCTAGGGAAAGGTTTGTGGAAGGTGGGGCTCTGCTGAAATCACTGACCACAGCATCCAAATATGTCTCCATGGCTTTTCACAGACAGACAGTTCCCGTAGAGGGTCAGGACTCCCACAGGAAGACCCAAGAGACAGAAAGAAGAAGCTGCCAGTTTAGTCTCACCAAAAAAACTGAAACTATTCTACTGATAGAAAGCAACCCCGACTACAGTTGAAGAGATATATAGACCTTAATTACTAAGAAGATATTTAACAAAGAGGTAGCTATGTTTAATCTATCACATGCAGGATTTGATTGGTGATAGATTTGGGAAATATTAATCCTGACTAAAGTAAACAAGGAACTTATTAATATCACTAAGACAACTCTACTCAAAACAACTTTCTACAATCATGGATGCATGTTTTGTGGTGGTAGTTGCTGTGCAAGTGGTTCTTGAGGGTGTTATCCTCAGTGTGGCAGTGGTAGATAGTGGATCCCATAAAAAGGAAGGCCAACAGGATTCTCTAGGATTCTGGGGGGATGCCTTGGGAGGGAATACTCACCCCCAGAATACGAAATTATACAATCTTAGGTCTGCCCCTAACCTCTCTCCACTAACTTCCCCAATATGTGAGGTCCTCCTCCCATACCCTGTTCCATGGCTGGGATAACACTCCTTCTGACAGCCCCCTAAAGCTGAGCCAATACCTATGGCTGTTTAAATCTCTAGAATGGTGAGATTCATAATCTGATTTCTTAAAAAAGCTGATCTGCCTCAAGAACTTCTTTATGGTGAAGCAAAGCTATGTGGTAACACACGTGGCTGGCGGAAACAGAAAGGCAGGGCGGTGGGTAAGGCATTGGATTTTAATACTTAATGTTTACTCAATTAAATTTAAATGCTCTTAGTTGTCTGGTTTCTCTTATACTGGAGAGTATAGTACCAGACTATAATTGATACTCCCAAAAATAACAACAAAAGGCAAGGAAACTAAAACCAAAATATCAAAAAATATGAGCAGGTAATTTAGAGAAGTGTGTATCTATCTCACTGTCAAGCATGTGGAAAGACAGTCAAACTTTGTAAGTATCCAAGAATTGTAAAATTAAATGCTGAGAAGCTTTACACCCATCTGAATAATAAAAGTTAAAACATTGTATAAAATCACGGGCTGGAGAGATGGCTTAGCGGTTAAGCGCTTGCCAGTGAAGCCTAAGGACCCCGGTTCGAGGCTCGGTTCCCCAGGTCCCACGTTAGCCAGATGCACAAGGGGGCGCATGCATCTGGAGTTCATTTGCAGAGGTTGGAAGCCCTGGCGAGCCCAATCTCTCTCTCTCTCCCTCTATCTGTCTTTCTCTCTGTGTCTGTCGCTCTCAAATAAATAAATAAAATTTTAAAAAAATCAATGGCAGCAAAAGTACATTTTAAAAATGAATAGACCTTAGTCAACAATGCCCATTTTAAAACTGACAGTATCAGCCTCCCAGCACAATGCTTTTAGCAAGCAAAATTCCAATCCCATGCAAAGCAACAACGCATATTCTAGAAGAATACATATAAATTCAAGGGTACCTAACAGAAGCATTTTGGTGGTTGTCTAAGGGAGAGAGGACATGGCTATAGGAGACAACTAGGGGGGGCAAGGGTAGAGGGAAGGAAATGTGTGCCACGTCATGACAGCTGGGAATAAACTAAAGAGTTTTTGAGTCCTCTAGACTTTAAGTCCCCCCAATTCATTTCTGTACCCTAATGCATGCCTAATAACTTCTATTCCCTTCCTCATTGATTGGTGTCTTGGGGGAAAGATGATGAGATGGTTAGATGGACAGATGTGAGAATGAAAGAATGAGCTAAGGCTACATAAAGCCGGATGATGATTATGGTAAGAAATTGGGTTAAAATGATTGATTGAGGAGGTTCATACATAGGACAATATTATTGAAATTATTCTCTTCACTTTTACTGGCCACAAAGTCCAGAAGCTTCAAACATGTCCCAACGATCTCTTCCGCTCATTTAAGCACAACTGAGGAGGATGTTTTGGCAAGGAGAGGTTTCTAGACACCAGAACTGTGTCTACTTGAGAGAGCAGTAGAGGCTGATCTCACAGATGGCATGCCTCTGTGGTTGTTTAGATTTTCAACTTGACTGGATCTAGAAGCATCTGTGAAGGGAAATCTTCATTAGGTTAATTGAGGTGGGAAGACACACCTTAATTGGGGGAGGGGGCACTGGACGGCATCCAGAACAGAGAGCTGGCTGAGTAGCAGTGCTCTTGGCTCTCTGACGGTTCACTATGGGCTGCATAGGGTCATCTGCCTCAAGTTCTTGTTGCCTGTCATTATTCCCTGCTGTCATGGACTGTAACTTGTAAGAGTAAGCCAAAATAAGCCCTTCCTCCTTTAAACTGATTTTGTCAGATATTTTGTCCAAGCAAGGAGAAGCTGGCTAACCCACCTTCATCGCAGCTGTCTGGACTCTTACTTCTGTAGAGGATGAATAATGACCACAAAAGCTACAAGGCCTTATCCAATAGCTCAATTAGAAATTTAGCAATTAAAAGAAAAAAAAAAAAAAAGGCCCCAAACCTTATTCAGTAATTCAACTGGAACATGAAGATGTATAGTTTCATGAAATCCAGAATGGTTTTAGGTGTCTCCACCTTGGTAACCATGGACCAACAGAGAGTGTGGCCTCCTACTTTTATGGGAATCTTCTTTTCCATTTCATAATTCTATTCTGAAATATGACTTTAGCCTCTCAGGCCAGGAACACAAGAACTGCATCACACCTGTTAATGAGTCTGCAGCCCTGCACATAACCTTTCTTTCTGCTTCACAAGAGCCCCGATGTGGGAGCTAAGATCACACACTGAGTACAGGCAATCACAGGGGAGCTGCTCCCTTCCAAGTTCTGCTTGTCTGTCTCATCCTGGGGGCTCAACCTTGATGCACATCCAAATCACCTGGAGTGAGCTAAAGTTTACAGAAGGGCAAGTTCGATCCTCAGAGATTCTAAATCACTTGGTCAAGCCTTTAAAACCTTCCCAAGATGATTCTCACTGGCAGCCAAGGCAAGGGTCACTGTTCTGGTCTCTTTTTTCTTTCTAACCTGGTATTAGCACATGCTCTCAATTCCACTGAGAAGTGGAAATACCTCACCATATACCCAGAAGTGCTTAAGACTCAACCCCAATCTTTTCTGGAGAGGAAAAGAGTGTGGAAACTTATCAAAGCATAGAGACCCCAAGAGCCTGAGAGGAAGGCACCATCAGAGCCTCCTGGTCAAGCAGGACTTTGAAGACAGCTCCACTGCACAGACAGCTGCTTCGTGTGCCTCTAAGCTGCTAACCACCCCAAGCCCTCTTCTTACCCAGCATTATATCACTCATTCAACCAGAAGCCCACCTCCCTGTCTCTCTGTGCCCGTCCCAGCAGCATTTCTAAGGGTTGAGGAGGTCAGCACTCACACTTCCCTCCTATGCTACACTTTTTTTAAATTAGTTTTTTATTCTGCAAGTACAGGCAGTTTGGTACCATTATTAGGCTCATCAATGACCTACCCCCTCCCCATTGGCCCCTCCTTGTTGATGTAAATAGGTCGTGCATTGTGGGATTAGCCCACAGTTATTGGTATGATAAATGTCTCTGTATATAGTGACCCAACATGTGGCTCTGACATTCTTTCCACCCCCTCTTCCGCAAAATTTCCCTGAGCCATGTTGGGTTCATTTTTGGTCTGCTTCAGTGATGAGGTGTTGGGGGCCTCTGGGGCTACGGCTCTCTGATTTGGTAGGCGTTGATTTTTCTCTGTGTTGGTCTCCTTCCCCCTTGTGCTGGTATCCGGTTCATCAGGAAAACAGCACTCTTGCTTGTTTCACCAATTTTCCTTAGTTTCAGTCAGGGCCCTTTTGAGGTATGATGGGGTGGCTCTCTCCTTAGGATCTGCATCTATCTAAAAAAGAGAAGCAGATTCTCCAACAGAGAGTAAGATAGCACCAGGTCAAATGAGATAGCCCTTACTTTTTTTATAGAGAGTTTAATAGGTGTAGGCCCTCTTGTACCCCATGATTGATGGTAACTTGATATTGGAGAGTAGGCTTATGTTTGGATATGGTTCTGACTTGTTTCCCACTTCCCGCTATGGGTCTTATACCACTGAGGGGATCAGTTAGCCGAATCAAGAGCAGTTGGTTCCCCACCATGTCTGTGTGCCACTACTGCACTTGTGTGGGCATCACAACAGGTTATTTGCTGCTACATAGGTTGGACCATGAGTTCCTTGGACAGATATTGGTCGTTTCCCCCAGTTGCCCATGTATTCTATACAGCAGTAAAAAAACATGACACAAAGAAATTTGAGGAAAAATGGTTGAAACTGGAACAGATCATTCTCAGTGAACTTACCCAATCACAGAAAAAAAAAATTGCTACATAGTCTCACTCATCTACAACACCTAACCTGAATCTACCCAAGATACCTTACATACCCAGCAAGCATTTCATGGACTAGACACTAGGAGGGATGGGGAGGGAGGGGAGGGCATGGAAGAGGTGGGAAACACTAAACCCAAACGGCAATGGTGCCATTTAATTCTACTTCCTAAAAGGTAGACCAAATGGCTAAACCTTCACCAGGCCCTTACAGGAAACATCTGAACCACAAGACACTGGAGAGGGTAGGATCAAGTCTAACCTAAATCCTCTACATCTTCCCTCCCTCCCTCTCCCTCTCCCTCTCTCCCTCTCTATCTCCTCTCTAACTCCTATATATTAGTTACCTTTTTCCCTCATTTTCTTAGGGGACACTGACCTGTAACTCCCAGTACCAGCATGGGGCTATCAACCACAATGAGCTTTTGATCAGAGAAACCTACAAGGTTTCCTAAAAGAATGACAAATTTCGGTAAGAGTACTTGATGACCCACCAAAGGTTAGTGGTAAGACCCTATTGCTGAAAACTCCATATGCAGCTGACACATAAAATGGAATGGCATGGCTGGAAGCCAGGAGAGAGTCAGTCACCAGATGGTCAGCATGCCTAGTGCCTATGCTACACTTTCCTCACCTCCACACTACTTATACTCACCTGGTACCCAATTAGCACCCCAGTAGCTGACCTCCCATAGCTGCTTTACCCTAGCAATTAGCCCTCTCCAACACTCCCTGTGAAAGAGTCCTGATTAAAAGAAACTGCTCAGTTATTCACTGAACAATGGGGTGCAGCAGCCCAGGAGGAGAGTGATGTGTTTTCCCTGAGATTTCTAAGTTTAGTGTCTTGGCTGAGAAGAGAGATGTGCCTGGAATGACTGAGCAGACTCGGTAGTGGTCATGGTCAAATGCAGGGCTGATTGGCTACTTCTGAGCTGGTCAGCTTCTCCACTTTGAAGGAAGTGCTAACATCAAAAAGGAAACACAATACTATTTTCTTTTTTCTTTCTTTCCTTCTTTCTTTCTTTCTTGCTTTTTTGTCATTTATTAAATTGCTAACACAAATTTCTCATTAATTAACATGGTGACATACCAGAAAGATATGAAAAGAAACAGGGGAAAGAAAGCCAAAGCAAGGGACTTCAAGAGGGGAATATTGGATAATATGCTATTCACCATCTTCAGGGAATGGGATCGTCTATTTGAGCAGCATTTCTTTTTTTGTTTTGTTTTGTTTTTTTGTTTTTTCGAGGTGGGGTCTCACTGTAGCCCAGGCTGACCTGGAATTCACTATGGAGTCTCAGGGCGGCCTCGAACTCACGGTGATCCTCCTACCTCTGCCTCCCAAATGCTGGGATTAAAGGCGTGTGCCACCACACCTGGCGTGAGCAGCATTTCTTTACAAACACTACTCAGATTATAAGTAGCGTTCCTACTATTAAAAATATTTAGCAAGAAATTTCAACTAAACATAATACATATTCTTCTGAAAATATATGAGAGATCTTCAGCAGTGTGTATGGCATATTAACACACTGAATTATAATTTTTCCAGGAACTACATACACAGTGATATCAAGTTGATCATATCTGTGTAGTGATAGGGTTGACATTAGTTAAAAATATGCCTTTATGAAGGGGTCAAGATGAAAGGACAATAGAGTTTCTGTGAAATTTCTTTTATTTTCACATAAAGTAATAAAGCGGGCCATAAACATCTGCACTGGTCACATATACACAGCTATGAATAATCATCCACCAACTCTATGTACATTATAAGGGGAAATCCCTTTTTAATCTAGACTGCCATTGGTCAATCATTTTCTCTTCTGCTTATTTTGCACATGCATTTGCAAAGCAAATGTCCTGTAATTGAGAATGAAGAACATACACACATCCCCACATCTGCACTACTTGGACAGAGGGATAATCAAAAAGTTACTCTTGGGCTGGAGAGATGGCTTAGTGGTTAAGCGCTTGCCTGTGAAGCCTAAGGAACCCTGTTCAAGGGTAGATTCCCCAGGACCCATGTTAGCCAGATGCACAAGGGGGCACACACATCTGGAGTTAGTCAGTAGTGGCTGGAAGGCCTGGCATGCCCATCCCCCCCCCATCTCTGCCCCCCCCCCTCTGTCTCTGACAAATAAATAAATAAAATAAAATAAAAAATTTTTAAGTTACTCTTAATTTTGACTACAAAGAAAATAATTTGAAAGTTCCAGTTTTGATGCAAGATTGTCTGGTAGGCAACTGAGGCAAAAGACACTTCCAAGAACCCATTGCTACAAACCAGAGTCAAAATGGCCATGGCCTGCATGGATTCCCTGAAGTGTTTCCTCTGCAGAACTCTGCAAAAACCAAGGATCTCTTTGCCATGGTTACTCATCCTTTCCTTGGAATCATCCTTACCTGAAATGTTAATCCTAACAAGGAATAAGAAAAATAAACAAATGCACCCTGATTGTGCACCCTGAAAAAGTACGGACAGGAGCAGCCTACCTCCCCCTTGTTATTTGCCTGCTCTCAAGAAAAGCAACGGTGGTGTTCATGAAAGAGAAAAACAGGGGCCTGGATCTGGTGACAAGTTTAACCATCTATTAAGGGAAGAAGGCTTCACAAAACACTGTAGGATGAGAGGCTGCCCAGCAGCTCCAAATTCCCAGAGAAGGAAGGACTGGAAAGAGGGAGGCGTGGAAATTTAGATGGAGGGGAAAGGGAAGACAAGGAGGAAGGAGATGTTACAAACAAAGAGAAAAAACAGGGAGACAGAGGATTTGAGCACTAGGGACAGGAGAGGAAGGATTTGAATACAATCCAAACCTCTAATCTGGCTTTACTTTTAATCTTTCTTCTGGAGGAGGGTGTGAATGTAAGATGCTTATGGAGATATATACATATATATATATATATGTATACATATACACATATATATGTGTGTGTGTGTGTGTGTGTGTGTGTGTGTGTGTTTTACTATAAATTTAATATTCCCTAGTTCCCCTAAGTATGTGTCAAAACGCTTCCGTCTCTGGAAGAGATTACTTAAGCCTCTGACTTTAAAAGCCGTGTTGCCTTGCCAGTATGCAAGAGCCAGGTGTCTGGGCCCTACCAGGCACCAAGCGCAGCAGGGCGTCCTCAGCACCTGCCCTTGCACCCAAGTACCCCACTGTCTAGGGCTAGCCTAGCTGCTGGGGCTCTCTTATCAGCGGCGACATATTTGTTTATAAATACACATGTTATGTGTGTGTGCATGTAAATAAGTTTTAAATACAATTTCCAAATGAACAACAGGAGAAAAATGGTCGATTTTCTGAGCGTGTCAGATAATGACTGCAAACAAGGTGTTTTGCAGTGGCGGCCTGAGGCCCATTTCTGAGGTCATCCTGCCACCTAGCGGGTCGCTGCGGAACTGCGCTTGCAGCACTGCCAGCCTCATTTACCCTCACAGCTGGAGACAGGGAAGCTAGTCTCTTAAATGTGTTAACTTAGCAGAGCTATACACTAGAAACAAATTAATATATAATTCTTCTGTGTCTTAAGGTCATTACTGTCAAAGCATAAATTAATAGAGCTATTCCAGTTAATTCATTTTGGCGTTTGCTTCTGCATGTCTGAGCGCATATGTAAAAACACGCCTGGCCTCCATGCTGAGGGGGAGAAACAAGGAGGCCTAAGGAGCTGAGCCAAACCAGCGACTGACTCTGACCTAAAAGCAAGGCCCTGGGTGGTGCCTTTCCGGTGATGGTCTCTCCAGCTGCTCCCCTGCCTCAGTCCAGCCTAACCCATCCTCGCTCAGGCCTGGAATCACCTGGTGGGGTCTGTAGGCAGGTCAAGGGGACACCATCATCAAACAGCTTTGCAAACACTACTTGTTCGGCTTTTTCTGGGATGGGTGGCCTTCAAAGAAAACCTGGTTGTGCTTTCCGGCGGGAAGTGGTATGTGCAGGGACAGCGGCAAGGATGTGCACCGGGATTCTCCCTTTGCCACAGACATGACTGCTGCCTCTTCCTGCACAGTCCCACGGATGAGCATCACCCCGTGACTGGGGGGCTTGCTCATCCCATGGAGCTCTGTAGCAGAGGGAAGCCCCCCAGTCACAGGGTGAGAGAGCCTACCTAGCTGTGGAGGGAAATAAAATTCCTCCAGCAAATTCTCGCTCCTTTCATATACATAAGGGAAGTGGAACTACAAAAATACTGCCCTGAGCTATTGCTAGTTGCCTCCTCACGGTCTAGTTAGAGATTTTAGTAAGCATGAGAGCTCCACCTTTTCCTGAAGTAAATCCCGAACAGCCTCCATTAGATGTGGATTAGAATGTCAGGTCATCTCAAGACACTTTTTTTTTTTTTAAATCAGGAGTTGTATCATACATGTAATTATGTATTTGCAAACAAAGACACTAAAGGAGCTTGCAGGCTGCTCTTTCTGGCAAAATAATGCTCCCTTGTGTGGGGGGGGTTATGCATGTAGGTATGTAGTGTGTACATGCTATGTCATAGGTGTGCATGGCTGTGAGGAAAGGGAGGTATTCTGTATCTGTCCTCTTGAGAACTGCTCAGTAAGCACCCATGAAAGATGGGTGTGGCATCAGGACTGTCCCTCCCACCAGCACTTCTCAAAGTGAAATAACAAGACCAACCTACTATCTCATTGACAATTTACAAAGTAACACTCCACCAGAATCATATGGCTCAGGCCTCCTAATCCCATTACAAATACAAGATTTACTCACATGAAGTAAAACAAGCACTGAAAAACATCCTAAATCAAAAAAGTCTGAACTTCCGGGATGCTTCTGAATTGCCTTCGGGACTTCATTCATGTGCCCTCCAGTTGTCCCACCGCACTCACTTTGAGGTACAGCCTCTAT